>NC_045973.1:30344867-30533921 GCF_010909765.2 Amblyraja radiata
ACTAATTACAAGGATGAGGGGAGACTGCATTGAAACTTACCGAGTAGAGAAAGGCCTGGATAGAGCGGATGTGGAGAGGATATTTCCACTAGTGGGAGAGTCAAAGACCTGAAGCCACACCGCAAGAATAAAAGGATATATCTTTTTAGAAAGGAGATAAGGAGGAATTTCTTCAGTCAGAGGGTGGTGAATCTGTGGAATCCATCGCCCCAGACGACTGTGGAGGCCATCAATGGATATTTTTAAGGCGGAGATTGACAGATTCATGATTAGGAAGGTTATCAGGGGTTATGGGGAGAAGGCAGGAGAATGGGGTTGAGAGGGAGAGATAGGTCAACCATGATTGAATGGTGGAGTAGACTTGATGGGCTGAATGGCCTAGTTCTAACTCCTAGAACTTATGAACTAGTGCAAAAAACAAAGCTGTTAACTGTGTTGCAACCAAGGACGATCCTACCCGCTAACGTATGTGAGGACTGTTGAGTTGTCCGATAACAGTGGGGAAGAAACTGTTCCTGTATCTAGTGGTACATGTTTTCAAGCATTTGTATCTTTGGATCATTGGGAGAGGGGAGACGAGGGAATGACTAAGATGGCACATATCCAGAAATTGAAGAATAATCTCCAACAAGCAATCTTGGAAGGGGAAATGCAGGGGGCATTAAAAGCTATGTTTTCTTTTCATTTACTTCTAACAGTTTGTTTATTATTGGTAAAATGATTACTAGGACACTGAGGAAGGAGATTTGACCGGAGCAGTCTCAGTGGATGGTCACATGATGATATTGCCGGGAATGCGTCCAAATAGAGTTGACTTTCAGAGGTCACAGGGCAACAGTCACATGTCACGATCTACACTACACAGTGGAAACCTTTAGTGTTTAGAGATACAGCACAGAAACAGGCCCTTTGGCCCACTGAGTCCGCGCCGACCAGCGATCCCCCCCCCCCCCCCGTACATTAACACTATCTCATACACTAGGGACAATTTACTATTTACAGAAGCCAGCAAACCTGTACGCCTTTGGAGTGTGGGAGGAAACCGGAGCACCCGGAGAAAACCCCCGCAATCGCAGGGAGAAACGTACAAACTACGTACAGACAGCACGGAGCAGGATCGAGCCCGGGTCTCTGGCGCTGTAAGGCAGCTACTCTACCGATGCACCACTGTGCCACCCCGAATCTTCTGCAAAGCACAGGGGCAGTCTTGCGTCATAAATACTTGAGATTCTTCTATAGTGCACGCTGGCAATCCTCTATTTTATCGGGTGAATCACAGCATGGGACAGCTCCACCCAGGACCACAGGAAATTGCAGAGAATTGTGGACGCAGCCCACACCATCACACAAACCAACCTCCCTTGTGTTGACCCCATCTACACTTCACGCTGTCTCGGCAAGGCCACCAGCATCATCAAGGACCAGTCTCACCCAGGTCACTCCCTCCCTCATCAGGCAAGAGGTACAGAAGTGTGAAAACACACACCTCCAGGTTCAGGGACAGTTTCTTCCCATCTGTTATCAGGCAACTGAACCGTCCTCTCACCAACTTGAGAGCGGTCCTGACTTGCCATCAACTACATTGGAGACCTTTGAACTGTTTTTAATCGAGCTTTACTGGACTTTAACTTGCTTTAAACGTTATTCCCTTTACCCTGTATCTGTGTACTGTGGGCAGCTTGATTGTAATAATGTATAGTTTAGTTTAGTTTAGAGATACAGCGCGGAAACAGGCTCTTCGGCCCACCAAGTCCGCGCCAACCAGCGATCCCTGTACATTAACACTATCTGACACACACTAGGGACAATTTGCACATACCCCAAGCCAATTAACCTACATACCTGCACGTCTTTGGAGTGTGAGAGGAAACCGAAGATCTCGGAGAAAACACACGCGGTCGCAGGGAGAACATACAATTCTGTACAGACAGCACCCGTAGTTGGGATCGAGCCCGGGTCTCCAGCGCTGCAAGTGCTGTAAGACAGCAACTCTACCGCTGCGCCACCGTGCCGCCCAGTGAGTGAATATCGCGCAACAGAAAAGCTTTTCACTGTACCTCGGTATACGTGACAATAGTATTCAATTAAACTAAACTATAGTGAACACTGGCACTCTTCTATAGTGTACACTTACTGGCACTTCTATAGTGTACACTTACTGGCACTTCTATAGTGTACACTGGCATTTCTATAGTGTACACTGGCATTTCTATAGTGTACACTGGCACTTCTATAGTGTACACTGGCACTTCTCTAGTGCACACCGGCAGTCTGCAGCTCTCTGATTTACAGAAACCTAAAATGCACGATCTTTGACGGAAGGAATTCCTCTTCATCTCCATGTTATTCTGCAAGGATGTGTTCCAGATTCTCTCACCCGCGGATACATCCACCAGCGTTCAGC
This sequence comes from Amblyraja radiata, assembly GCF_010909765.2. Classification (NCBI taxonomy): domain Eukaryota; kingdom Metazoa; phylum Chordata; class Chondrichthyes; order Rajiformes; family Rajidae; genus Amblyraja; species Amblyraja radiata. Next base: position 30,347,272 of record NC_045973.1, read on the forward strand.
TCCCTCAGAATAAAACCAGGCGAGGCTGTTTTTTTCTCTTCGGGTCTCAGCATGCTATCAAATAGTTTGATTCTCATTTCAAACTTGGTAGAAAATCGACCAGGCGCCAGGGAAGGGACGAGCATGAAATTGACTTTGTTAGACACTGACACGATGAGAGATTTTGGGCTCCTTCAGTCTTCGATCCCTGGGGATCCAGCTGTGTAGATATCCAGTGGGCACATCTGCCTGATATGCCATATGTGTCCAATTGTCAACTCACAAACCCAAGCCAGTGTGAACCATTATCAGTGGCGGATATGGATTACACGCGGGATGATACAACTTAGTTCCAGCTGCTTTAACTCACATCTGGTTTCATCAGGAGCGGGCCAATGGACCCAGGAAGAAAGATTTGCTTTCCCAGAGGGTCTTGCATCGTCTTTGAGCGTTCCAAGAGTTTTGCAGCTGATGAAGTCTTCTGGAAGTGTCAGTCATGTTGCAACATTGGAATACAAGCTGCCCACAGCAGGATATCCAAAATAAGAAATAACTTGTTTCTGACGTTGGAAAGTGAGTCAATATTGGCCAGGATACTCAACAGCATGAAGAGGAGAACATAATAAAATAGGAGTATGTCAGTTAGCTGCCCCGCCATTCATGATGATCAAAGTTCAACTGCCCCAGGTCTCAACTCCTCATTGCTGCTAACTTACGTCCATAGTCATAGAGACAGTCACAGAGTCACGGAGTCATAGTCACGGTGACAGAGTCATACAACATGGAAACGGGCCCTTCTGCCCGACTTGCCCACGCCGACCAACATGTCCCATCTATACTAGTCCCACCTCCATGCGTTTGGCCCATCTCCCTTTAAACCAAATCCATGTACCTGTCCAAATGTTTTTTAAAGGTTGTGATAGTCCTCCATTTCTGGATCACTGACGTTATCCTAACACTTAAGAGAGACATTCCTTTCCGCAGAAAGGTTAAATGGAATTGAGGTACATTGTTAAAAGTTTTAGTCTAGTTGAGTTAAGAGATACAGCATGGAAACTGGTCCTTTGGCCAACCAATTCCACGCTGACTGTTGATCACCCATTCACACCAATTTGATGGTTAGTGTGGACCCCGCTTCCATGTTGTATATAAACTAAACTATGTTTTGAATAAATCACCCTTGATTGCCGTACAATAATCAGAAAGCCCACCCTAGGGTGCATAGGGCCCACCTTACCTGCATTTCATTAGTTGTTATAGAGCTGCCAATGTGTAGAACTGTATTAAGCAGCATCAATAGATGTTGAAAGCTGTTATATACGTCATTGGTGAACTTTGCTCCCTTCTGATTCAATCTATCTGAAGATAGACACAAAATGTTGGAGCAACTCAGCGGGCCAGGTTTTGGGTTGAGACCCTTCTTCAGGTCTCGAACCGAAATGTCGCCTGTTCCTTTTCTCCAGAGATCCTGCCTGTCCCGCTGAGTTGCTCCAGCATTTTGTGTCTATCTTTGGTGTAAACCAGCATCTGCAGTTCCTTTCTACACTATCTGATAGTCCCATGTTTTGCTTTGAAATATTGCTAAGAGTGCAATGTTGCATGGAGCCAAAGTATGAACATACCCTGCGTTTAAATCCCCATGATAATTGCATGATACTTATCTTAATTCGAGACTATTCAGCTGATTCTTTGCATTACTCAGCTGTCTGCTAATGCTTGGCTGGCCCAGGCCATAACCAGCGGCTTAAGACTGGAACCCAGTAAGTGATCTGACAATGCCATGTCAGGAAGTTAAAACGTAGAATATAGAACAGTACAGGACACAACGTGCTGAAATAACTCAGCGGGTCAGGCAGCATCTCTGGAGAACACGGATCGTTGAAATTTCAGGCAATGCCCTTCTTCGCTTCGACCCGAAACATAATCTATCCATGTTCTCCAGAGATGCCTGACGTACTGAGTTGCTCTGCCACTTTTTGTCCTTTTGCGTATTAACCGGCATCTGCAGTTCTTTGTTTCCACATGGAACATAATAGCACAAGTACTGGCCCTTCTGCCCATAATGTCCATACTGAACATGACACCAAGACTAGTTCTCATCTGCCTGCACCTGCACTGCCTAATTCCAGATTATAAAAAAAAATAGAATAGATTCTTACCTTGTTACTTACTGTATCTTCGGGCGAGAAAGGAAGGAATTCAATTGCTTGTCATTGTATGTAAAACGCTCTACTCTCGCACTGTGTAGCAAGTGATATTGTATCACCGACATCTCTACATCCTTAGAGGGGTAAGGAAATTCAGCATGCCCTCAGCAACTCTCACCGACTTCTACAGGTAATAATAATAATAATGGATGGGATTTATATAGCGCCTTTCTAATACTCAAGGCGCTTTACATCGCATTATTCATTCGGTGGTGGTAAGCTACTTCTGTAGCCACAGCTGCCCTGGGGCAGACTGACGGAAGCGTGGCTGCCAATCTGCGCCTACGGCCCCTCCGACCACCACCAATCACTCACACACATTCACACACAGGCAAAGGTGGGTGAAGTGTCTTGCCCAAGGACACAACGACAGTATGCACTCCAAGCGGGATTCGAACCGGCTACCTTCCAGTCGCCAGCCGAACACTTAGCCCATTGTGCCATCTGTACATCATAGAAAGCATTTTTATCGGGATGCATCACAGCATGGTTTGGGAATAGCTCCATCCAAGACCACAAGAAACTGCAGAGAATTGCGGGTGCAGCCCAGACCATCACGCAAACCAACCTCCCTTCCATTGACTCCATCTACACCTCACACTGCCTCGGCAAGGTCACCAGCATAATCAAGGATGAGTTCCACCCTGGTCACTCCATCTTCTCCCCTCTCCCATCAGGCAAGAGGTGCAAAGTGTGAAAACGCACACTTCCAGATTCCGAGGCAGTTTTTTCTCAGCTGTTATTAGGCAACTGAGAGTGTATCTGACCCTACCATCTACCTAATTGGAGACCCTCAGACTATCTTTAATCGGACTTTACCTTGCATTAAACATTATTCCCTCTATCTTGTATCCATACACTGTGGACGGCTCGATTGTAACTATGTATAGTCTTTCCGCTGACTGGATAGCACACAATTAAAAAAATGTCACTGTACTTTGATACACATGACAATAAACTAAACTACAATAAACTAAACATTGTCAGTGGAATATTGTAGGCTCCGTAGCGAGTTCACGAGGGAGAATTCTTGTTGTATGGTAACATAGGGGTTAAGCTATGGGACTAACAACACGAGTTCATGGCCATTAATTCAACAACACGATCTTGAATCCCACTGAGGCAATAGAGACATTTAAATTCAAATAATTAAATAGATCTGGAATTTACAATAAGCAGCATGTAACAGCACATGCAAAAACATCAATTACAATAAATCCTCATCTGGTTCACTAAAGGACCTCCGAGAAGGAAATACTGGACTCAGCCCAGTCTATCACGGGCACAACCCTCCCCACCATCGAACGCATCTACAAGAGGCGCTGCCTCAAGAAGGCAGCATCTATCATCATGGATACTCCACCATCTGGGCCATGCCCTTTTCTCACTGTTACCCTCAGGCAGGAGGTACAGAAGCCTGAAGTCGCACACCACCAGGTTCAGGAATAGCTACGATCCTACTACCATCAGGTTCTTGAACCAATCTGCACAACCCTAATCCTACCTCTGCATCAGGACACTACGAACCAACCTCCTACACTACCATGGGCTGACTGGTTTTCTAATTGCATATTTTTGCATTGATGTTTTATTTTGCAGTGTTTTTCATTTCATTGTCGTAGAATGTATGTGTAATTTATTTATAATATATATAACTGCAGGACTGTGGCGTAATGGTAGAGGGGTTGGCTTACAGTGCCAGAGACTGGGTTTGATCCTGACTACAGGTGCTGTCTGTATGGAGTTTGCACATTCTCCCTGGGACCACATGGGTTTTATCTGGGTGCTCTGGTTTCCTTCCAGGTGCCAACAACGTGCAGGCTTGTAGGTTAATTGGCTTCTGTAAATTGTCACTAGTATGTCGGATAGAACTAATGTGCTGGTTTCGCTGGTTGGCGTGAACTCGGTGGGCCGAAGGGCCTCCATCCACATTGTATCTCGAAACTAAACTTAGATACTAAACTATATATAATTCATGTTTTCATGTTGTTGACTGAGTTTGTGCCTGTGATACTGCTGCAAGCAAGATTTTCTTTGTACCTCTAACTCACAATAGTTTAGTTTAGTTTATTTTAGTTTGCAGATACAGCACAGATGGACACCTTGGCCCACTGGGTCCACGCCGATCAGCAATCCCTGTACACTGGCACCATACTACATTCTAGGGACAATTTGCAATTTTCACTGAAGCCAATTAACCTGCAAACCTGTATGTCTTTGGAATGAGGGAGGAAAGCGGAGCATGTGCAGTAACGCCACGCAGTCACAGGGAGAAGGTACAAACTCCGTACAGACAGCACCCGTAGTCAGAATCTAACCGGATCTCTGGCGCTGTAAGGCAGCAACTCTCCCGCTGCGCCACTGTGCTACCGAATTCTCTGAATTGTTTCACAGAATATCCCTTATTTCCCTGGTGCGGGTGTAAGCTGGGGTTTGGACGTTGTGCTGCAGATTTGGAAAGTTGCATTGGGTCTCAGCCAAACCTTAAGTTCAAATTATGTACGTCTTTGGCAAAGCAGTTTCATGGACACAAAGAGAACACATTGTCAAAAGAGCTACTTTAGTCCCAAAATGGTTTGGTGATAATAACTAACTCCTTCTATGCCTGGGTCATATTTAGTAAGGAGCTTAATAAAGCCCTGTAACTGCACCAACACATTGAGTCACCAGGAGGCCATTGAGTGTTCAGTTGATTAATTGATTGAAAAATACAGCATGGATACTGCAGCGTGGTCACCCAAAGGCTCGGCGGACCGCTGTACCAGGTGGGAGCCGCCGGAGATATCGGACGTGAGGAGCAAGGGCTGGCGGGAGAGTGCACACGGGGCAATACCTCCAGCGGCTTCAAGGTCACAAAGATGGCCGGACCAGGAGAGGAGAGGGACGTCGGTTCACGGGCTGACCTGGGCGAAGGCGACGGAGAAATGCCCTGCAGGAGCCTGTGGCTTACGTGGATTGGCAACTGCTCCAGTAGACTGAGCGCGTGGGCCCACCGAACTTTGGACTTTGGAAATGGCGCCAAGACATGGTGGCCCCTGCATGTGTAAAAAAGCTAAAGGAATTTCACTGTGCAGTTGCACATGTGATAAATAAAGCAGCATTGAACCAATGAAACCATTGGAAACAAGGCTTACAGCCCATTGAGTCTACGTCGACCATCGATCAACCGTTCACGCCAGTTCTATGTTAGCCCACTTCTTCATCCACTCCCTACACACCAGGGGCAATTTACGGCAGCCATTTAAACTACAAACCCACATGTCTTTGGGATGTGGGAGGAAACCGGAGTACCCGGGGGAAACCCACATGGCCACAGGGAGAATATGCAAACTCCATGCACAAACAGCACCCGAGGTCGGGATCAAACCCGGGATCTCTGGCACCGCGAGGCAGCAGATCCACCCGCTGCGCCACTGTGCCGCCCAATAACATGACCGTTACTCAACTACAGCAGAGTTACTCAGCACCGTGAATGTTAATCAAGAACCACACATTATCCAAGAGAGAACTGACACTGAAAATCCCATCTATGCTGTAGGTCCTTGGCTAAACCCTCCTAATCTGGCGTGCCACAGACTCTGGGATCTGACAATCAATAGAGGTAGACCACTGTTCCTCATTAGTATTTTTGGCATGAGTAACCCCAGTAAATAAATCAATATTGAGTGGTCTGCCTTGCCAGAAGGAGAGACCACACAGAATAGACTTCAAGATATTGCAGAGTTGCTAATGTAGCCCAGTCCATTGTAGAAACTGGCCTCCACACCCTCGACTCTATCTATACTTCGCGCTGCCTCAGGAAAGCAGTGGACATAATCAAGGACCACTTACACACCTGGTCATTGTCTCTTCTCCTCTCCCCATCCTACAGAAGTGCGGCCATGGTGGGCACCGGTAGAGTTGCTGCCTTACAGCACTGGCAGAGACCCGGGTTCGATCCTGACTACGGGTGCTGTCTATCTGGAGAACATGGATAGACGGCATTGCAGGTCGGGATCCTTCTTCAGGCTGATTGTAGTACGGGGCTGAAACCTGGAAGAGAGGTGTGGGTGGGACAAAGCCAGGCAGATAATACATTGATACAGGTGAGGTGGGGGGAGGGGGTTTACAGGCAGATGTTTGGGCAAAGACCAGAGATAAAATACAGAAGGTGTGAGACAAAAGGATTGAAGAGTTGCAAATTGTGGAGCTAGAGGAAGGAATGTAGATAGAAGGGGAGGGGGGGGAGGGACAGGTGCGTCCAGGCGGGGCGTAGGGGAGGGGCGGGAGGAAAGGAGGGGGGGGTGGGGCAAGAAGGGAGAGGGGGAGTTTGTAGTTACCTAAACTTGGAGAATTCAACGTGCATAGCATTGGGAAAGTAAGCTACACTCGTGGAATATGAGGTTGGGCAAACTTGGATTGTATTTTCACAAATGATGGAGACTCTCGATAAAAAATATATAAAATTATGCGAGGCATAGACAGGGTCAAAAGTCAGAATATTTTCTTCAGGGTGGAACCCCCGACGCATGTGGCAAGGCATCCAGGCCATCACGGACTATAGACCCACCAACACCACCCCACATCCAGCGATGCCTCCTTCCTTGAGGAGCTTAACCACTTCTATGGCCGCTTCGACAGGGACAATCTAGAGACAGCCATCAAGGCTGTGCTCCCTGCCGATCACCAACCCCTCACACTCACCCCCTACGACGTGTACGTGGCACTGAGTAGGACTAATGCACGTAAGGCTGCTGGCCCTGACGGCATTCCCGGGCACATGCTCAGGGCCTGTGCTGCGCAGCTGACAGACGTCTGGACTGACATCTTCAACCTGTCACTTGCCCAAGCAGTTGTCCCCACATGCCTTAAACCCACCTCCATCGTGCCGGTGCCAAAACACTCCACTGCGGCAAGCCTCAAAGACATCCGCCCAGTTGCACTTACTCCCATCATCACCAAGTGCTTCGAGAGGCTGGTCCTGGCACACCTCAAAGGCTGCCTACCTCCCACGTTGGATCCCTATCAGTTTGCCTACCGCAAGAACAGCAGTGCGGAGGATGCCATCTCAACGGCATTTCACTCCGCCCTCTCCCACCTCGACAACAGAGACACTTACGTAAGAATGCTGTTCATCGATTACAGCTCAGCATTCAACACCATTATACCCTCTAAACTGATCGCCAAACTCGGTAACCTGGGCATCGACCCCTCCCTCTGCAACTGGATACTGGACTTTATAACCAACAGACCCCAGTCTGTTAGGTTAGACAAACACACCTCTTCAACCCTCACCCTGAACACCGGCATTCCACAGGGCTGTGTGCTGAGCCCCCTCCTCTACTCCCTCTTCACCTACGACTGCACACCTGTACATGGTACTAATAATAATAATGGATGGGATTTATATAGCACCTTTCTAATACTCAAGGCGCTTTACATCGCATTATTCATTCACTCCTCAGTCACACTCGGTGGTGGTAAGCTACTTCTGTAGCCACAGCTGCCCTGGGGCAGACTGACGGAAGCGTGGCTGCCAATCTGCGCCTACGGCCCCTCCGACCACCACCAATCACTCACACACATTCACACACATTCACACACAGGCAAAGGTGGGTGAAGTGTCTTGCCCAAGGACACAACGACACTATGCACTCCAAGCGGGATTCGAACCGGCTACCTTCCGGTTGCCAGCCGAACACTTAGCCCATTGTGCCATCTGTCGTCCACCATCATCAAGTATGCAGATGGTACAACGGTGATTGGCCTCATCAGCAACAACGATGAGTCGGCCTATAGGGAGGAGGTCCAGCTCCTAGCAGCATGGTGCGCTGACAACAACCTGGCCCTTAACTCCAAGAAGACCAAGGAGCTCATTGTAGACTTCAGGAAGTCTATGGGCGGCATGCACACCCCCATCCACATCAACGGGACGGAGGTGGAACGTGTTTCCAGCTTCAGGTTCCTGGGGGTCAACATCTCCGATGACCTCTCTTGGACCCACAATACCTCAACTCTGGTCAAGAAGGCTCACCAGCGTCTCTTCTTCCTGAGGAGACTGAAGAAGGTCCATCTGTCTCCTCAGATTCTGGTGAACTTCTACCGCTGCACCATCGAGAGCATCCTTACCAACTGCATCACAGTATGGTATAGCAACTGCTCTGTCTCCGACCGGAAGGCATTGCAGAGGGTGGTGAAAATTGCCCAACGCATCACCGGTTCCTCGCTCCCCTCCATTGAGTCTGTCCATAGCAAGCGTTGTCTGCGAAGGGCGCTCAGCATCGCCAAGGACTGTTCTCACCCCAACCATGGACTGTTTACCCTCCTACCATCCGGGAGGCGCTACAGGTCTCTCCGTTGCCGGACCAGCAGGTCCAGGAACAGCTTCTTCCCTGCGGCTGTCACACTACTCAACAATATACCTCGGTGACTGCCAATCAACCCCCGGACACTCCTCCCACAGGAAAAACACTATGACTGTATGCATGTAAATAGATTTATTTATTGAAATCATATTCTATGTCGCTCTTCCAGGGAGATGCTAACTGCATTTCGTTGTCTCTGTGCTGTACACTGCACAATGACAATTAAAGTTGAATCTGAATCTGAAATGTCAAAGATTAGAAACCACAGCTTTAACCTGAGAGGGGCAACTTTTAAAGGATATAATGGGGGCATGTTTTTGCGGGTCAGGCAACATCTCTGGTGAACATAGATAGGTGACATTTCAGGTTGGGACCCTTCTTCTGACTGCTTGATAGGTGACATTTCAGATCAGATTGTCAGTTGAGTATTTAAGTTGGGAGGTTATATTACAGTTGTACAAGACTTTGGTGGGGATGGATTTGGAGTATCGTCAGAACATCATACAGTGTGGAAACAGGCCCTTCGGTCCAACTTGTTCTCAATCTCCGCCTTAAAAATATATATTGACGTGGCCTCCACAGCCATGTGTGGCAATGAATCCCACAGATTGACTAAACAAATTCCTCCTCATCTCCTTTCTAATGGTACGTTCTTTTATTCTGAGGCTGTGCCCTCTGGTCCTGGACTCTCCCATTAGTGGAAACATCCTCTCCACATTCACTCTATCCTGGCCTTTCACTATTCGGTAAATTTCAATGAGGTGTCCCTCATCCTTCTAAAACTCAACGGGTTATCTTTGTGATAAGAAGATTAGCACAAACATTTTATTTATTTATTTTCAAGTTCTGTATATTAAAAAAACCAAGACAAATTCTAAAGTCCCTCAGTTTGTAGCCTGATGGTTTTTGGGAGGAAGCTGCTCCAGTTTTCATGCTCCTGTACTTTCTTCCCGGTGGCAGGAGTGAAATGAGAGTGTGGCCAAGGTGGGTGTGGGTTTCTGATGATGCTGGCTGCCTTTCTGAGGCAGCGACTATTTTAGATCCCTCCGCTGGTGGGGAGGTCAGTACCCGTGGCTGGACCGGATAGACTTCTGGTGAACAAAAAGTTCACATATGAAATTAAAACAATTCTGACTCTTGACTCCTTTCCCTACTTCAGGCTGCTTCAAGACACTTTGCAGCCCTTGTGCACAAGCACTTTCTAACTGACTTTCTTCCTGGATGGGTCTGTGCAGAGGGAAGGATGCAATGCACCAGCTCTGGATCATTCTTGCTTCACTGCCTGAACTGTCCTCCATGGACTGATGTTCCTGAGCAAGGGAGCAGTACCAGTGTGCCGGGATAGCTCAGCTGGGAGAGGGTTAGTTGAAGATCTGTCTTTGGGATGTGGGAGGAAACCGGAGCACCCGGAGGAAACCCACGTGGCCACAGGGAGAATATGCAAACTCCATGCACAAACAGCACCCGAGGTCGGGATCAAACCCGGGATCTCTGGCACCGCGAGGCAGCAGATCCACCCGCTGCGCCACTGTGCTGCCCAATAACATGACCGTTACTCAACTACAGCAGAGTTACTCAGCACCGTGAATGTTAATCAAGAACCACACATTATCCAAGAGAGAACTGACACTGAAAATCCCATCTATGCTGTAGGTCCTTGGCTAAACCCTCCTAATCTGGCGTGCCACAGACTCTGGGATCTGACAATCAATAGAGGTAGACCACTGTTCCTCATTAGTATTTTTGACATGAGTAACCCCAGTAAATAAATCAATATTGAGTGGTCTGCCTTGCCAGAAGGAGAGACCACACAGAATAGACTTCAAGATATTGCAGAGTTGCTAATGTAGCCCAGTCCATTGTAGAAACTGGCCTCCACACCCTCGACTCTATCTATACTTCGCGCTGCCTCAGGAAAGCAGTGGACATAATCAAGGACCACTTACACACCTGGTCATTGTCTCTTCTCCTCTCCCCATCCTACAGAAGTGCGGCCACGGTGGGCACCGGTAGAGTTGCTGCCTTACAGCACTGGCAGAGACCCGGGTTCGATCCTGACTACGGGTGCTGTCTATCTGGAGAACATGGATAGACGGCATTGCAGGTCGGGATCCTTCTTCAGGCTGATTGTAGTACGGGGCTGAAACCTGGAAGAGAGGTGTGGGTGGGACAAAGCCAGGCAGATAATACATTGATACAGGTGAGGTGCGGGGAGGGGGTTTACAGGCAGATGTTTGGGCAAAGACCAGAGATAAAATACAGAAGGTGTGAGACAAAAGGATTGAAGAGTTGCAAATTGTGGAGCTAGAGGAAGGAATGTAGATAGAAGGGGAGGGGGGGGAGGGACAGGTGCGTCCAGGCGGGGCGTAGGGGAGGGGCGGGAGGAAAGGAGGGGGGTGTGGGGCAAGAAGGGAGAGGGGGAGTTTGTCGTTACCTAAAATTGGAGAATTCAACGTGCATAGCATTGGGAAAGTAAGCTACACTCGTGGAATATGAGGTTGGGCAAACTTGGATCGTATTTTCGCGAATGATGGAGACTCTCGATAAAAAATATATAAAATTATGCGAGGCATAGACAGGGTCAAAAGTCAGAATATTTTCTTCAGGGTGGAACCCCCGACGCATGTGGCAAGGCATCCAGGCCATCACGGACTATAGACCCACCAACACCACCCCACATCCAGCGATGCCTCCTTCCTTGAGGAGCTTAACCACTTCTATGGCCGCTTCGACAGGGACAATCTAGAGACAGCCATCAAGGCTGTGCTACCTGCCGATCACCAACCCCTCACACTCACCCCCTACGACGTGTACGTGGCACTGAGTAGGACTAATGCACGTAAGGCTGCTGGCCCTGACGGCATCCCCGGGCGCGTCCTCAGGGCCTGTGCTGTGCAGCTGACAGACGTCTGGACTGACATCTTCAACCTGTCACTTGCCCAAGCAGTTGTCCCCACATGCCTTAAAACCACCTCCATCGTGCCGGTGCCAAAACACTCCACTGCGGCAAGCCTCAAAGACTTCCGCCCAGTTGCACTTACTCCCATCATCACCAAGTGCTTCGAGAGGCTGGTCCTGGCACACCTCAAAGGCTGCATACCTCCCACGTTGGATCCCTATCAGTTTGCCTACCGCAAGAACAGGAGTACGGAGGATGCCATCTCAACGGCACTTCACTCCGCCCTCTCCCACCTCGACAACAGAGACACTTACGTAAGAATGCTGTTCATCGATTACAGCTCAGCATTCAACACCATTATACCCTCTAAACTGATCGCCAAACTCGGTAACCTGGGCATCGACCCCTCCCTCTGCAACTGGATACTGGACTTTATAACCAACAGACCCCAGTCTGTTAGGTTAGACAAACACACCTCTTCAACCCTCACCCTGAACACCGGCATTCCACAGGGCTGTGTGCTGAGCCCCCTCCTCTACTCCCTCTTCACCTACGACTGCACACCTGTACATGGTACTAATAATAATAATGGATGGGATTTATATAGCACCTTTCTAATACTCAAGGCGCTTTACATCGCATTATTCATTCACTCCTCAGTCACACTCGGTGGTGGTAAGCTACTTCTGTAGCCACAGCTGCCCTGGGGCAGACTGACGGAAGCGTGGCTGCCAATCTGCGCCTACGGCCCCTCCGACCACCACCAATCACTCACACACATTCACACACATTCACACACAGGCAAAGGTGGGTGAAGTGTCTTGCCCAAGGACACAACGACACTATGCACTCCAAGCGGGATTCGAACCGGCTACCTTCCGGTTGCCAGCCGAACACTTAGCCCATTGTGCGATCTGTCGTCCACCATCATCAAGTATGCAGATGGTACAACGGTGATTGGCCTCATCAGCAACAACGATGAGTCGGCCTATAGGGAGGAGGTCCAGCTCCTAGCAGCATGGTGCGCTGACAACAACCTGGCCCTTAACTCCAAGAAGACCAAGGAGCTCATTGTAGACTTCAGGAAGTCTATGGGCGGCATGCACACCCCCATCCACATCAACGGGACGGAGGTGGAACGTGTTTCCAGCTTCAGGTTCCTGGGGGTCAACATCTCCGATGACCTCTCTTGGACCCACAATACCTCAACTCTGGTCAAGAAGGCTCACCAGCGTCTCTTCTTCCTGAGGAGACTGAAGAAGGTCCATCTGTCTCCTCAGATTCTGGTGAACTTCTACCGCTGCACCATCGAGAGCATCCTTACCAACTGCATCACAGTATGGTATAGCAACTGCTCTGTCTCCGACCGGAAGGCATTGCAGAGGGTGGTGAAAATTGCCCAACGCATCACCGGTTCCTCGCTCCCCTCCATTGAGTCTGTCCATAGCAAGCGTTGTCTGCGAAGGGCGCTCAGCATCGCCAAGGACTGTTCTCACCCCAACCATGGACTGTTTACCCTCCTACCATCCGGGAGGCGCTACAGGTCTCTCCGTTGCCGGACCAGCAGGTCCAGGAACAGCTTCTTCCCTGCGGCTGTCACACTACTCAACAATATACCTCGGTGACTGCCAATCACCCCCCCCCCCCCCCCCCCCCCCCCCCGGACACTCCTCCCACAGGAAAAACACTATGACTGTATGCATGTAAATAGATTTATTTATTGAAATCATATTCTATGTCGCTCTTCCAGGGAGATGCTAACTGCATTTCGTTGTCTCTGTGCTGTACACTGCACAATGACAATTAAAGTTGAATCTGAATCTGAAATGTCAAAGATTAGAAACCACAGCTTTAACCTGAGAGGGGCAACTTTTAAAGGATATAATGGGGGCATGTTTTTGCGGGTCAGGCAACATCTCTGGAGAACATAGGTAGGTGACATTTCAGGTTGGGACCCTTCTACTGACTGCTTGATAGGTGACATTTCAGATCAGATTGTCAGTTGAGTATTTAAGTTGGGAGGTTATATTACAGTTGTACAAGACTTTGGTGGGGATGGATTTGGAGTATCGTCAGAACATCATACAGTGTGGAAACAGGCCCTTCGGTCCAACTTGTTCTCAATCTCCGCCTTAAAAATATATATTGACGTGGCCTCCACAGCCATGTGTGGCAATGAATCCCACAGATTGACTAAACAAATTCCTCCTCATCTCCTTTCTAATGGTACGTTCTTTTATTCTGAGGCTGTGCCCTCTGGTCCTGGACTCTCCCATTAGTGGAAACATCCTCTCCACATTCACTCTATCCTGGCCTTTCACTATTCGGTAAATTTCAATGAGGTGTCCCTCATCCTTCTAAAACTCAACGGGTTATCTTTGTGATAAGAAGATTAGCACAAACATTTTATTTATTTATTTTCAAGTTCTGTATATTAAAAAAACCAAGACAAATTCTAAAGTCCCTCAGTTTGTAGCCTGATGGTTTTTGGGAGGAAGCTGCTCCAGTTTTCATGCTCCTGTACTTTCTTCCCGGTGGCAGGAGTGAAATGAGAGTGTGGCCAAGGTGGGTGTGGGTTTCTGATGATGCTGGCTGCCTTTCTGAGGCAGCGACTATTTTAGATCCCTCCGCTGGTGGGGAGGTCAGTACCCGTGGCTGGACCGGATAGACTTCTGGTGAACAAAAAGTTCACATATGAAATTAAAACAATTCTGACTCTTGACTCCTTTCCCTACTTCAGGCTGCTTCAAGACACTTTGCAGCCCTTGTGCACAAGCACTTTCTGACTGACTTTCTTCCTGGATGGGTCTGTGCAGAGGGAAGGATGCAATGCACCAGCTCTGGATCATTCTTGCTTCACTGCCTGAACTGTCCTCCATTGGACTGATGTTCTTGAGCAAGGGAGCAGTACCAGTGTGCCGGGATAGCTCAGCTGGGAGAGGGTTAGTTGAAGATCTGTCTTTGGGATGTGGGAGGAAACCGGAGCACCCGGAGGAAACCCACGTGGCCACAGGGAGAATATGCAAACTCCATGCACAAACAGCACCCGAGGTCGGGATCAAACCCGGGATCTCTGGCACCGCGAGGCAGCAGATCCACCCGCTGCGCCACTGTGCCGCCCAATAACATGACCGTTACTCAACTACAGCAGAGTTACTCAGCACCGTGAATGTTAATCAAGAACCACACATTATCCAAGAGAGAACTGACACTGAAAATCCCATCTATGCTGTAGGTCCTTGGCTAAACCCTCCTAATCTGGCGTGCCACAGACTCTGGGATCTGACAATCAATAGAGGTAGACCACTGTTCCTCATTAGTATTTTTGACATGAGTAACCCCAGTAAATAAATCAATATTGAGTGGTCTGCCTTGCCAGAAGGAGAGACCACACAGAATAGACTTCAAGATATTGCAGAGTTGCTAATGTAGCCCAGTCCATTGTAGAAACTGGCCTCCACACCCTCGACTCTATCTATACTTCGCACTGCCTCAGGAAAGCAGTGGACATAATCAAGGACCACTTACACACCTGGTCATTGTCTCTTCTCCTCTCCCCATCCTACAGAAGTGCGGCCACGGTGGGCACCGGTAGAGTTGCTGCCTTACAGCACTGGCAGAGACCCGGGTTCGATCCTGACTACGGGTGCTGTCTATCTGGAGAACATGGATAGACGGCATTGCAGGTCGGGATCCTTCTTCAGGCTGATTGTAGTACGGGGCTGAAACCTGGAAGAGAGGTGTGGGTAGGACAAAGCCAGGCAGATAATACATTGATACAGGTGAGGTGGGGGGAGGGGGTTTACAGGCAGATGTTTGGGCAAAGACCAGAGATAAAATACAGAAGGTGTGAGACAAAAGGATTGAAGAGTTGCAAATTGTGGAGCTAGAGGAAGGAATGTAGATAGAAGGGGAGGGGGGGGGAGGGACAGGTGCGTCCAGGCGGGGCGTAGGGGAGGGGCGGGAGGAAAGGAGGGGGGTGTGGGGCAAGAAGGGAGAGGTGGAGTTTGTAGTTACCTAAAATTGGAGAATTCAACGTGCATAGCATTGGGAAAGTAAGCTACACTCGTGGAATATGAGGTTGGGTAAACTTGGATCGTATTTTCGCGAATGATGGAGACTCTCGATAAAAAATATATAAAATTATGCGAGGCATAGACAGGGTCAAAAGTCAGAATATTTTCTTCAGGGTGGAACCCCCGACGCATGTGGCAAGGCATCCAGGCCATCACGGACTATAGACCCACCAACACCACCCCACATCCAGCGATGCCTCCTTCCTTGAGGAGCTTAACCACTTCTATGGCCGCTTCGACAGGGACAATCTAGAGACAGCCATCAAGGCTGTGCTACCTGCCGATCACCAACCCCTCACACTCACCCCCTACGACGTGTACGTGGCACTGAGTAGGACTAATGCACGTAAGGCTGCTGGCCCTGACGGCATTCCCGGGCACATGCTCAGGGCCTGTGCTGCGCAGCTGACAGACGTCTGGACTGACATCTTCAACCTGTCACTTGCCCAAGCAGTTGTCCCCACATGCCTTAAACCCACCTCCATCGTGCCGGTGCCAAAACACTCCACTGCGGCAAGCCTCAAAGACTTCCACCCAGTTGCACTTACTCCCATCATCACCAAGTGCTTCGAGAGGCTGGTCCTGGCACACCTCAAAGGCTGCCTACCTCCCACGTTGGATCCCTATCAGTTTGCCTACCGCAAGAACAGGAGTGCGGAGGATGCCATCTCAACGGCATTTCACTCCGCCCTCTCCCACCTCGACAACAGAGACACTTACGTAAGAATGCTGTTCATCGATTACAGCTCAGCATTCAACACCATTATACCCTCTAAACTGATCGCCAAACTCGGTAACCTGGGCATCGACCCCTCCCTCTGCAACTGGATACTGGACTTTATAACCAACAGACCCCAGTCTGTTAGGTTAGACAAACACACCTCTTCAACCCTCACCCTGAACACCGGCATTCCACAGGGCTGTGTGCTGAGCCCCCTCCTCTACTCCCTCTTCACCTACGACTGCACACCTGTACATGGTACTAATAATAATAATGGATGGGATTTATATAGCACCTTTCTAATACTCAAGGCGCTTTACATCGCATTATTCATTCACTCCTCAGTCACACTCGGTGGTGGTAAGCTACTTCTGTAGCCACAGCTGCCCTGGGGCAGACTGACGGAAGCGTGGCTGCCAATCTGCGCCTACGGCCCCTCCGACCACCACCAATCACTCACACACATTCACACACATTCACACACAGGCAAAGGTGGGTGAAGTGTCTTGCCCAAGGACACAACGACACTATGCACTCCAAGCGGGATTCGAACCGGCTACCTTCCGGTTGCCAGCCGAACACTTAGCCCATTGTGCCATCTGTCGTCCACCATCATCAAGTATGCAGATGGTACAACGGTGATTGGCCTCATCAGCAACAACGATGAGTCGGCCTATAGGGAGGAGGTCCAGCTCCTAGCAGCATGGTGCGCTGACAACAACCTGGCCCTTAACTCCAAGAAGACCAAGGAGCTCATTGTAGACTTCAGGAAGTCTATGGGCGGCATGCACACCCCCATCCACATCAACGGGACGGAGGTGGAACGTGTTTCCAGCTTCAGGTTCCTGGGGGTCAACATCTCCGATGACCTCTCTTGGACCCACAATACCTCAACTCTGGTCAAGAAGGCCCACCAGCGTCTCTTCTTCCTGAGGAGACTGAAGAAGGTCCATCTGTCTCCTCAGATTCTGGTGAACTTCTACCGCTGCACCATCGAGAGCATCCTTACCAACTGCATCACAGTATGGTATAGCAACTGCTCTGTCTCCGACTGGAAGGCATTGCAGAGGGTGGTGAAAATTGCCCAACGCATCACCGGTTCCACGCTCCCCTCCATTGAGTCTGTCCATAGCAAGCGTTGTCTGCGAAGGGCGCTCAGCATCGCCAAGGACTGTTCTCACCCCAACCATGGACTGTTTACCCTCCTACCATCCGGGAGGCGCTACAGGTCTCTCCGTTGCCGGACCAGCAGGTCCAGGAACAGCTTCTTCCCTGCGGCTGTCACACTACTCAACAATATACCTCGGTGACTGCCAATCAACCCCCGGACACTCCTCCCACAGGAAAAACACTATGACTGTATGCATGTAAATAGATTTATTTATTGAAATCATATTCTATGTCGCTCTTCCAGGGAGATGCTAACTGCATTTCGTTGTCTCTGTGCTGTACACTGCACAATGACAATTAAAGTTGAATCTGAATCTGAAATGTCAAAGATTAGAAACCACAGCTTTAACCTGAGAGGGGCAACTTTTAAAGGATATAATGGGGGCATGTTTTTGCGGGTCAGGCAACATCTCTGGAGAACATAGGTAGGTGACATTTCAGGTTGGGACCCTTCTTCTGACTGCTTGATAGGTGACATTTCAGATCAGATTGTCAGTTGAGTATTTAAGTTGGGAGGTTATATTACAGTTGTACAAGACTTTGGTGGGGATGGATTTGGAGTATCTTCAGAACATCATACAGTGTGGAAACAGGCCCTTCGGTCCAACTTGTTCTCAATCTCCGCCTTAAAAATATATATTGACGTGGCCTCCACAGCCATGTGTGGCAATGAATCCCACAGATTGACTAAACAAATTCCTCCTCATCTCCTTTCTAATGGTACGTTCTTTTATTCTGAGGCTGTGCCCTCTGGTCCTGGACTCTCCCACTAGTGGAAACATCCTCTCCACATTCACTCTATCCTGGCCTTTCACTATTCGGTAAATTTCAATGAGGTGTCCCTCATCCTTCTAAAACTCAACGGGTTATCTTTGTGATAAGAAGATTAGCACAAACATTTTATTGATTTATTTTCAAGTTCTGTATATTAAAAAAACCAAGACAATTTCTAAAGTCCCTCAGTTTGTAGCCTGATGGTTTTTGGGAGGAAGCTGCTCCAGTTTTCATGCTCCTGTACTTTCTTCCCGATGGTAGGAGTGAAATGAGAGTGTGGCCAAGGTTGTGTGGGTTTCTGATGATGCTGGCTGCCTTTCTGAGGCAGCGACTATTTTAGATCCCTCCGCTGGTGGGGAGGTCAGTACCCGTGGCTGGACCGGATAGACTTCTGGTGAACAAAAAGTTCACATATGAAATTAAAACAATTCTGACTCTTGACTCCTTTCCCTACTTCAGGCTGCTTCAAGACACTTTGCAGCCCTTGTGCACAAGCACTTTCTGACTGACTTTCTTCCTGGATGGGTCTGTGCAGAGGGAAGGATGCAATGCACCAGCTCTGGATCATTCTTGCTTCACTGCCTGAACTGTCCTCCATTGGACTGATGTTCCTGAGCAAGGGAGCAGTACCAGTGTGCCGGGATAGCTCAGCTGGGAGAGGGTTAGTTGAAGATCTGTCTTTGGGATGTGGGAGGAAACCGGAGCACCCGGAGGAAACCCACGTGGCCACAGGGAGAATATGCAAACTCCATGCACAAACAGCACCCGAGGTCGGGATCAAACCCGGGATCTCTGGCACCGCGAGGCAGCAGATCCACCCGCTGCGCCACTGTGCCGCCCAATAACATGACCGTTACTCAACTACAGCAGAGTTACTCAGCACCGTGAATGTTAATCAAGAACCACACATTATCCAAGAGAGAACTGACACTGAAAATCCCATCTATGCTGTAGGTCCTTGGCTAAACCCTCCTAATCTGGCGTGCCACAGACTCTGGGATCTGACAATCAATAGAAGTAGACCACTGTTCCTCATTAGTATTTTTGACATGAGTAACCCCAGTAAATAAATCAATATTGAGTGGTCTGCCTTGCCACAAGGAGAGACCACACAGAATAGACTTCAAGATATTGCAGAGTTGCTAATGTAGCCCAGTCCATTGTAGAAACTGGCCTCCACACCCTCGACTCTATCTATACTTCGCGCTGCCTCAGGAAAGCAGTGGACATAATCAAGGACCACTTACACACCTGGTCATTGTCTCTTCTCCTCTCCCCATCCTACAGAAGTGCGGCCACGGTGGGCACCGGTAGAGTTGCTGCCTTACAGCACTGGCAGAGACCCGGGTTCGATCCTGACTACGGGTGCTGTCTATCTGGAGAACATGGATAGACGGCATTGCAGGTCGGGATCCTTCTTCAGGCTGATTGTAGTACGGGGCTGAAACCTGGAAGAGAGGTGTGGGTGGGACAAAGCCAGGCAGATAATACATTGATACAGGTGAGGTGGGGGGAGGGGGTTTACAGGCAGATGTTTGGGCAAAGACCAGAGATAAAATACAGAAGGTGTGAGACAAAAGAATTGAAGAGTTGCAAATTGTGGAGCTAGAGGAAGGAATGTAGATAGAAGGGGAGGGGGGGGAGGGACAGGTGCGTCCAGGCGGGGCGTAGGGGAGGGGCGGGAGGAAAGGAGGGGGGTGTGGGGGAAGAAGGGAGAGGGGGAGTTTGTCGTTACCTAAAATTGGAGAATTCAACGTGCATAGCATTGGGAAAGTAAGCTACACTCGTGGAATATGAGGTTGGGCAAACTTGGATTGTATTTTCACGAATGATGGAGACTCTCGATAAAAAATATATTAAATTATGCGAGGCATAGACAGGGTCAAAAGTCAGAATATTTTCTTCAGGGTGGAACCCCCGACGCATGTGGCAAGGCATCCAGGCCATCACGGACTATAGACCCACCAACACCACCCCACATCCAGCGATGCCTCCTTCCTTGAGGAGCTTAACCACTTCTATGGCCGCTTCGACAGGGACAATCTAGAGACAGCCATCAAGGCTGTGCTCCCTGCTGATCACCAACCCCTCACACTCACCCCCTACGACGGGTACGTGGCACTGAGTAGGACTAATGCACGTAAGGCTGCTGGCCCTGACGGCATCCCCGGGCGCGTGCTCAGGGCCTGTGCTGCGCAGCTGACAGACGTCTGGACTGACATCTTCAACCTGTCACTTGCCCAAGCAGTTGTCCCCACATGCCTTAAAACCACCTCCATCGTGCCGGTGCCAAAACACTCCACTGCGGCAAGCCTCAAAGACTTCCGCCCAGTTGCACTTACCCCCACCATCACCAAGTGCTTCGAGAGGCTGGTCCTGGCACACCTCAAAGGCTGCCTACCTCCCACGTTGGATCCTTATCAGTTTGCCTACCGCAAGAACAGGAGTACGGAGGATGCCATCTCAACAGCTCTTCACTCCGCCCTCTCCCACCTCGACAACAGAGACACTTACGTAAGAATGCTGTTCATCGATTACAGCTCAGCATTCAACACCATTATACCCTCTAAACTGATCGCCAAACTCGGTAACCTGGGCATCGACCCCTCCTTCTGCAACTGGATACTAGACTTTATAACCGACAGACCCCAGTCTGTTAGGTTAGACAAGCACACCTCTTCAACCCTCACCCTGAACACCGGCGTTCCACAGGGCTGTGTGCTGAGCCCCCTCCTCTACTCCCTCTTCACCTACGACTGCACACCTGTACATGGTACTAACACCATCATCAAGTATGCAGATGATACAACGGTGATTGGCCTCATCAGCAACAACGATGAGTCGGCCTACAGGGAGGAGGTCCAGCGCCTAGCAGCATGGTGCGCTGACAACAACCTGGCCCTTAACTCCAAGAAGACAAAGGAGCTCATTGTAGACTTCAGGAAGTCTATGGGCGGCACGCACACCCCCATCCACATCAACGGGACGGAGGTGGAACGTGTTTCCAGCTTCAGGTTCCTGGGGGTCAACATCTCCGATGACCTCTCTCTGGTCAAGAAGGCTCACCAGTGTCTCTTCTTCCTGAGGAGACTGAAGAAGGTCCATCTGTCTCCTCAGATTTTGGTGAACTTCTACCGCTGCACCATCGAGAGCATCCTTACCAACTGTATCACAGTATGGTATGGCAACTGCTCTGTCTCCGACCGGAAAGCACTGCAGAGGGTGGTGAAAATTGCCCAACGCATCACCGGTTCCTCGCTCCCCTCCATTGAGTCTGTCCATAGCAAGCGTTGTCTGCGGAGGGCGCTCAGCTTCGCCAAGGACTGCTCTCACCCCAAGCATGGACTGTTTACCCTCCTACCATCCGGGAGGCACTACAGGTCTCTCCATTGCCGGACCAGCAGGTCCAGGAACAGCTTCTTCCCGGAGGCTGTCACACTACTCAACAATGTACCTCGGTGACTGCCAATCACCCCCCCCCCCCCCCGGACATTCCTCCCACAGGAAAAACACTATGACTGTATGCATGTAAATAGATTTATTTATTGAAATCATATTCTATGTCGCTCTTCCAGGGAGATGCTAACTGCATTTCGTTGTCTCTGTACTGTACACTGACAATGACAATTAAAGTTGAATCTGAATCTGAATCTGAAATGTCAAAGATTAGAAACCACAGCTTTAACCTGAGAGGGGCAACTTTTAAAGGATATAATGGGGGCATGTTTTTGCGGGTCAGGCAACATCTCTGGAGAACATAGGTAGGTGACATTTCAGGTTGGGACCCTTCTTCTGACTGCTTGATAGGTGACATTTCAGATCAGATTGTCAGTTGAGTATTTAAGTTGGGAGGTTATATTACAGTTGTACAAGACTTTGGTGGGGATGGATTTGGAGTATCGTCAGAACATCATACAGTGTGGAAACAGGCCCTTCGGTCCAACTTGTTCTCAATCTCCGCCTTAAAAATATATATTGACGTGGCCTCCACAGCCATGTGTGGCAATTAATCCCACAGATTGACTAAACAAATTCCTCCTCATCTCCTTTCTAATGGTATGTTCTTTTATTCTGAGGCTGTGCCCTCTGGTCCTGGACTCTCCCATTAGTGGAAACATCCTCTCCACATTCACTCTATCCTGGCCTTTCACTATTCGGTAAATTTCAATGAGGTGTCCCTCATCCTTCTAAAACTCAACGGGTTATCTTTGTGATAAGAAGATTAGCACAAACATTTTATTTATTTATTTTCAAGTTCTGTATATTAAAAAAACCAAGACAAATTCTAAAGTCCCTCAGTTTGTAGCCTGATGGTTTTTGGGAGGAAGCTGCTCCAGTTTTCATGCTCCTGTACTTTCTTCCCGATGGCAGGAGTGAAATGAGTGTGTGGCCAAGGTGGGTGTGGGTTTCTGATGATGCTGGCTGCCTTTCTGAGGCAGCGACTATTTTAGATCCCTCCGCTGGTGGGGAGGTCAGTACCCGTGGCTGGACCGGATGGACTTCTGGTGAACAAAAAGTTCACATATGAAATTAAAACAATTCTGACTCTTGACTCCTTTCCCTACTTCAGGCTGCTTCAAGACACTTTGCAGCCCTTGTGCACAAGCACTTTCTGACTGACTTTCTTCCTGGATGGGTCTGTTCAGAGGGAAGGATGCAATGCACCAGCTCTGGGTCATTCTTGCTTCACTGCCTGAACTGTCCTCCATTGGACTGATGTTCCTGAGCAAGGGAGCAGTACCAGTGTGCCGGGATAGCTCAGCTGGGAGAGGGTTAGTTGAAGATCTGGTCCCTGGTTCAATCCTGAGTTTCGGTAGATGTTTAGGGCAGCACAGTGGTGCAGCGGTAGACTTGTTGCCTTACAGCATCAGAGAACCGGGATCGATCATTCCAGGTGATGTATGGACAGAGTTTGTACGTTCTCCCCGTGACCACGTGGGCTTGGATTTCTTTGGGTATTCCGGTTTTCTCCTACAGTCCAAAAACATACAGGTTTGTAAATTTGTAAATTGTTGCTAATGTGTAGATAGTGTGTAGGATGTGCCGATTGGTGTGGGCCGAAGGGTCTGTTTCCGTGCTGTATCTCTAAACTAAACCAAATTAAAAGCTTTTCACTGTACCTCAGTGCACTGGACAATAAACTAAACTAATCCTTGTTAAAATCTTTAGATTAGTTTAACTTGGCATCACAATCAGAATGGACATTGTGGGCCGAAGGGCCTGTTCCTGTGCTGTTCTGCCCAACATTCCATGTTTAATATATCATGGCAGTGAAACCTCAGGTAAAAGCAGCTGCATCTTCTATGAGGTAACTTCTCACAACTGTTATAAGCAAGACCTGCCAATTCCCTGTGTTTTTTTGGCACTGCTGATTCCCATTTTGCTTCATACAATGAAATGAGCGGTTACAATACTCAGGTGTAAATCTGCGAGATTGGAAAACTGCCCAGGAATTCTTGCAAAGTGTCAACTCAATATCAGCTCTCAGTGTGAGCTCTCACCCTGCCGAGAGACAAGCCTGTCGCAGTGCCTGGTTGACAGTCCCGGCCTATTTCCTGCTGAATTAGGGTTAATTGCACTTGCTCTTGCTCACACACCCGCTCTGCTTCCCTTGGACACCTTCACTTCCGACCCCCTGTGCCACTGCGTGCGTTTCCCTGTCAGCCCCACTCTTCACTGTTCCGCAAATTGGCAGATGGTCTGCCCAAAACATCCCCTATCCCCAGGCTGTACAGGCTCGAGCTTCACAGATGGCTCTTGTTAAAGTCTCAACTATAGCAAATGAAACAACTATTTGCTCAAGGACATCAGTCTAGTTTAGTTTAGTTTAGTTTAGATTAGTTTAGCTTAGTTTACTTTAGTTTAGTCTCGTTTAGAGATACAGCATGGAAACAGGCCCTTCGGCCCACCCAGTCCATGCCGATTTATCAATCACCCATTCACACTAGTTCCACGTTACAACAATTTCTCATCCACTCCCCACACACCAGAGGAAAATTTAAAGAGGGCCAATTAACCTACAAACCCGCACTTTGTTGGGATGTGGGAGGAAACCCACCCGGCGACAGAGAGAACGTGCAAACTCCACACAGACCGCACCTGAGGTCAGGATCGAACCCGGCTCTCTGGCGCTGTGAGGCAGAGGCTCGACCAGCTGTATCACTGTACTTCTCCTTTATCTTGACCAGAGCACCCGGAGAAAACCCACGTGATCACAGGGAGAACGTACAAACTCCCTCCAGGCACCGCTGTGCCGCCCTGCATCAGTTCCAACAGAGATGATAAGATTAAGGAACAGCACCTCATGTTCCCACCAGGACTGGTACAGCTCTTGGGAGTCAAGGTTGTATTCAATAATTTCAGATTGAATGATTCAATTCTACTTTTTTGTCATATGTACGGTGAAATTCTTTGCTTTTGCAATACAATACACCAAGGACACAAAGAGACGCCACGTTTTTGGCGCCGACAACATTACAAACGTTGGTTGCTCTTTGCTTCTTTGTTCTTGGAAACGCCCCACCACTGTGGGGTCCGTCTTTATTCTCTCACACTCCAAAGACATGCAGATCACTAGTTTAATTGGCCTCTAAATTATCCCTAGTGTGTAGGATAGAACTAGTGTATGGGTGATTGCTGGTCGGTGTGGACTCGATGGGCTGGAGGGCCTGCTTCTACGCTGCATCTTTGTGGGATGTGAGTAGAAACCGGAGCACCCGGAAGCAACCCACGTGGTCACAGGGGGAACGTGCAAACTCCACACACAGACGGCACCGGAGATCAGGATCGAACCCGTTTCACTGGCGATGTGAGGCGGCGGCTATACCCGCTGCGCCCCTGTGCCGTTAATAATGGCTGTTCCGTATGCAAGGCACCCAGGGGACTCCTGTGTATAAGGTTTTAGTTAGTCAGCCACAATCCATATAATTGTAGTTCCTCCTTGTCCCCCGGAGTCGCCTGCATTCTCCACCTTGGAAGTGGCAGCAGGTGAGAGAGGAGGGAGCCCCACGGTGTCCGAGGGGGCACGCTGAAACACAAAGTGCAAGAGTAACTCATCCGACTGAATCAGTCTGAGGTAGGGTCCCGAAGTCGTCTATCCGTGTTCTCCAGCGATCCTGAGCCGCTGAGTTACTCCAGCATTTTCTGTGGGTGAAGAAGGGCTCGCGGGTGCACCTTGCGAGTCGGGAAACTGGGTGCCATGGAGACAGTGCAAGCTGTGGATTCCATTCACATTCAGTTCACGTTTTATATTTGTTTTATTTGTTTCTGGCACTCCATGGTGCTTCAGAGACATGGGAGGGATGTCATTAGCGGGCCAGGGGTGGATTGTTCTTTCATTAGCACGTAACCTTTGTTAGTCCAGATAAA
Source organism: Amblyraja radiata (assembly GCF_010909765.2). NCBI lineage: Eukaryota > Metazoa > Chordata > Chondrichthyes > Rajiformes > Rajidae > Amblyraja > Amblyraja radiata. The sequence continues at coordinate 30,372,810 of NC_045973.1, forward strand.
ATGGATAATCCAGAAAGGCTCTGGAACCGAGGGTGCCGGAAAATCGGTGTCGAACTTTTACCTTGAATGTCTGCGATTAAAGAAAAGTAAAGAAAGCCAACTGTAGCCCTATTATGGCCCAATGAATAATAGGGCCTTGTGTGCGCAAATTCATTTTGTTTCCATTACAAAAGCAACGTCAGTCTTGCGTCCTTATGAAAGCCGGTCCTGCCTTATATCACACTCTCTCTGTACATTGGTGGAGCTGTGCAAGCCACAGAACTGCTGGCAGAAACTTGCTCTCAATTCATTCATCAACGCTAATGGGGTGAAGTTGACGGTCGGTGGTACTGTGAAGCTGTGATCTCGCTGCAGGAGAACGGACATGGTTTCCCTCAGCCGACAAGAGGGCGGGAGGAAAGCCAAATATCCCCTGACCCAAATAAACCGCGTGCCACGTGCCCATGGAATAACATGGGAGGAGGCCGCTCAGCCCATTGTTCCCGTGCCAGCTCTCCGCAAGAAGTTTTGAGCATAACCCACATGTTTCACAAGACAATGGGAGCAGAATTAGGCCATTCGGCCCATCAAGTCTAATCCGCCATTCAATCAAGGCTAATCGATCTTTCCCTCTCAACCCCTATTGTCCTGCTTTCTCCCCGTAACCCCTGACACCTGTGCTAATCTAAAACCAAGCAGGAGAATGGGGTTGAGAGGGAAAAATCGATCCCATGTATAATGGCGGAGTAGATTCAATGGGCTGAATGGCCTAATTCTGCTCCTATGTCTTATGGTTTTATATATCTGAAGATCTTTACTCTAGTATTTAACCTTCCTTGATATGCAGTTTAAACTAACTGTAGTTACAGAAGGACAGGACACAGACAAGGCGATGAAGGTTGCGACATCCGCCATGATCATATTGAATGGCAGCACGGGCTTGATGGGCCGAGTGGCCTACCCCTGCTCCTATTTTCCTATGTTAATTTACATTCACGTACTACCTCTCAAGTAAAGACGTGTCCCAAGAAGAAGGCTGCAAATGCGTCAAAAGACAACTGGAAGAAGAGGGTGGCTCCGTGGCACAGCAGTAGAGCTGTTGCCTCACACACCAGAGACCCGTGTTTGACCCTGATTACAGGTGCTGTCTTACAGTGCGGAGATTGTACATTCTCTACGTGACCACACTCCAAAGACGTTCAGGTTTGTAGGTAAATCGTGACGCTCGTGGTCCCTGGTTAGGGACTGAATTCGGGAACTCCAAACCCGGGAGTTTCGAACCTCCCGATGAGGGAGCTTAGACCATCCCGACGTGGGAGCTCGATCGCCGGCTGCGGATGGTTCGACTCCCCCGACCGCGGGAGGAAAAGAGAAAAGAAGATAGGAATTTATTGCCTTCCATCACAGTGGGGAATGTGGAGGAGCCACTGTGGTGGATGTTTATGTCAATTTTTTATGTAGTTGTGTGTCTTGGTGCTTTTTTGGTATGACTGTATGGCAAACAAATTATTCTAATGTTGCAAAACACACTTGGCTAATAAATTATGATTATGATTATGATGAGATTTACTTTGGTAAAAATTGTAAATTGTTCCTAATGTGTAGGATGGTGCTAGTGTACGGGGATAGCTAGTCAGCGTGGATTCAGTGGGCCCAAGGAAGAACTCTCCAAATCAATTCCTGTGATTTGTGTTCATGCTGTATCTCTAAACTAAACTAAGCTAAACTAAACTAAACTAAACTACATAACAGTGGTCATAGTTGTTGCTTGCAATGGCAACACTTTGTGAAGACTGAGAGAGTGATAAAGTGCCTCTAAAATCCAAAATTCTTTCTTCAGGTCTGTCTTGAAGCACATTCAGAACCTGGTTAAACCATGCCAGGCACAGTTCATAATCCAACGTTCCTTAAATAACACATCACTTTTGACTCCATCACGAACATACTCAATGGCATAGCATAGCTGTGACACTCTTTACATGCAAGCGTCACACACGCTCGACTCTCAGATTCCTCTCACCCGCCAAGTAAGATCAATGTCCTCGTGAAGCAAAGTCGACTTTTTATGCTGAGAGCAAGCGGCCAGTTTTCATCAGTGCCTCGAAAGACCTGCTGAACTGATGGTGGTGACAGACTAATTGTAACTGCTTCCTCTGGGGAGAGGTGGGGGAAGAGGGTGGAGTATCTCTGAGGCTTCTTAACACATCTGTTCTTTCCCCATGAAATCTGCAATTTTCCTCCAATTTTCATGGATTGCCCTAAAGTACCAATTTAGTGTTGCTGGTAGATTGGCATTATGCGCTGAATTGTTGAAAAATCCAGCTGGCAATTTATGCCAAGTATCACCATTGAACTGCTGATTATCCCAATATCACTTGCGTCTGAACCCAGTGCTCTTTTAAACGTTGCTGCTTCAATTTTCTCTTAACGTAAAAATTAAAAGGAATTGATTTGGAGAGTTCTTCCATCGGGAAGAAGGTACAGGAGCCTGAAAACTGTAACATCCAGGTTCAGGAGCAGCTTCTTCCCAACAACCATATGAAGAAGGGTCTTGACCCGAAACGTCACCCATTGCTTCTCTCCAGAGATGCTACCTGTCCCACTGAGTTACTCCAGCATTTTGTGTCTACCTTCGAATCAAACCGTTAAACAGCACAACCTCCAACGAAGCTCTGAACTACATAGACTTGGGGGCATTATTTTTGGCTTTGCACTATTATTGCTTGTTTGAATTTTTATATTTATATGTATATACTGAACGTCTGTTTATTATGGTGATTAGAGGGTACTATGTTTACATATCTGTTGTGCTGCTGCAAGTAAGAATTCATTGTTCCATTTCGGGACATATGACATTAAAATACACTTGACTCTTGACTTTTGAAGGATGCAGATTCCATGGGGCGCTGCCTCACCACTGAACGATGTTAGTTTAGTTTAATTTATTGTCATGTGTATCGAGGTACAGTGAATAGCTGTTTTGTTGTGTGCTATCCAATCTGCAGAAAGCCTATGCACAACTACAATCGAGCCGTCCACAGAGTACAGATACAGGATAAAGGGAATAACATTTAGTACAAGACAAAGTCCAGTAATGACAGATTGAAGATAGTCCGAGGGTCTCCAATGATGTAGATGTTCCTCAGGACCACTTTATAGTTGTTGATAGGGTGGTTCTGTTGCCTGATAACAGCTGGGAAGAAACTGTCCCTCAATCTGGAGGTGTGCGTTTTCATACTTCTGTATCTCTTGCCTGATGGAAGAGGGGAGAAGAGGGAGACTCGTCCTTGGTTATACTGGTGGCCTTGCCGAGGCAGCGTTAATTGTAAATTTAGTCAATGGAAGGGAGGTTGGTTTGTGTGATGGTCTGGGCTGCATCCTCAGTTCTCTGCAATTTCTACGCAGTCTTGGATGGAGCTGTTCCCAAACCTGGCTGTGATGCATCCTGATAAAATACATTTTGCAGCGCATCTGTAGAAGTTGGTGAGAGTTGTTGGGCACATGCATAACTTCATAAGCCTTCTAAGAAAGCAGAGGTATTGGTTTGCTTTCTTGGCCATTACTTTGATATGGGTATGGGTCGTCCAGAACAACTTGCTGGTGATATTTACTCCTAGGAACTTGAAGCTCTCAGCCGTCTCTATTTTGATGCCATCAATGTATACTGGGGATTGAAGTCCTGAAGTCGATCACTATCTCAAAGAGTGTCATGCAGTGTAGAAACAGGCTCTTCGGCCCAACTTGCCCACACCAACCAACATGTCTCATCTACACAAGTCCCACCATTCTGCATTTGGCCCTTATTCCTCTAAACCTGTCCTACCCATGTATCCATCTAAATGTTTCTCAAACATTGCGATTGTACCTGCCTCAACTACCTCCTCCGACAGCTCATTCCATAGACCCACCACCCTGTGTGTGAAAAGGTTACCCTTCAGGTTCCTATTAAATCTGTTCCCCCTCATCTTAAACCTAAATCTTCTGGATCTTGATTCATCTACTCTGGATTCCCCTTTGTCTTGCTGACATCGAGAGAAGGGTCACTATGCGTGCGATGCCTGATATATGATGGTAAGACAATTGAAGCCTGCATATCCATGCAGCGAAATATAAAATATACTCTCTGGGATCCCCTGGGTAACAATTGTTTCCACTGATTCCTGTTGTTTATGCCAATTTTTACATTCCGGAATAAACTAAGAAGATTGTCAGGAAACATGGATGTAAATCATGGAGATCGGATGTCCGGAGATAGGCACCATCCCAGGGAACGGTGGGACAGGCTATAATTTCAGCCCAAAAGGCATGTGGGTGTCGGTTAATTGGCCTCCGTAGAATTGCCCCTAATGTGTAGGGAGTGGATGTGAAAGTGGGATAACATAGAACCAGTGTGAATGGGTGATCAATGGTTTCTTCGTGGACTTGGTGGATCCAAGGGCCTGTTTCCATGATGTATCTTTAAAATATCACACTAAATTAAAACTAAACTGGAGGATACCGACTCCCGGAACACTCAGTGTGATCGCGTGTGATCTTTTAGCTAGAGAACGGAAAGCAGCAAATAAATGTAAGTGATGATCACCGACAGAACTTGTATCTATTGTTCAGCTGCGTCAGGGAGGAATTTCAAATGGCACAGTTATAAGCGGGACGGCCTCACAGCCCTGGATTCAATCCTGACCTCAGGTGCTGTCCGTATAGAGTTTGCACATTCTCCCTGTGACCATGTGGGTTTCCTACAGGCTCTCCGGTTTCCTCTCACATCTCATATATATGCAGCTTACTAGGTTATTTGGCCTCTGTAAATTGCCCCTAGTGTGTAGTGTGAAAACACACACCTCCAGATTCAGGGACAGGTTCTTCCCAGCTGTTATCAGGCAACTGAATCATACTATCAACAAGTTGAGAGCAGTCCTGAGCTACTATATACCAAAGATCCTATAGCGGAGCAAGATATCTAAAGATAGTCCACTCGGCGAAAAAACCGTAGTAGGGTCATGGGTAATCTTTAGCGCCATTTCAGTAACCGGCTTCCATCTCGGCTCTAGTATCTTTGCTTTGGTCATGGCGTCTTCATACACAAATCATCTTTTTGTTTCTCAGCTGCAGGTGATCATTTTTAATATTCCTGCGAATTGAGTTGATTCAAGGACCCAATTAGATTGGCAAAGAGAAACTATTTCATTTGCTGGGAGGATTGACAATAAGTGGACATGTCATCATAAAATTAGTGTAGGGACACTCGGCACAGAGGGTGGTGGGGGCCTGGAACGCATTGTCGGGGTGGTGGTGGAGGTAGATATGATAGTGGTGTTTAAGAGGCTTTTAGATAGGCACTGGAAGTGTAGGTAGTAGAGGAATATGGATCATTTGCAGGCAGATGAGATCAGATAAGGCGGCACAGTGGCGCAGCGGTAGAGTTGCTGCCTTACAGCCCCAGTGACCCGGGTTCGATCCTGACTATGGGTGCTGTCTGTACAGAGCTTATACGTTCTCACTGGGACTGCATGGGTTTTCTCTGGGTGCTCCGGTTTCCTCCCACACTCTAAAGACATACAGGTTTGTTGGTTAATTGGAAAATTAGCCGACAATTAATTGTATACTGTCCCTAGTGTATAGGATAGTGCTGGTGTACGGGGGTGATCACTGGTCGGTGCTGTACCGGTCCATTAACCTGCACGTCTTTGGAGTGTGGGAGGAAGCCGGAACACCCAGGGAAAACCCACGCGGTCACACGGAAAAATACACAAACCCCGTCCAGACAGCACCCATAGTCAGGATCGTAGCCGGGTCTGTGGCTCTGCAAGGCAGCCACTCTACCGTGCTGCCCCATCATCACTATAATCGATGACAATCAAGCCGTCCACACTGTACAGATACAGGATAATGGGAATCACGTTTAGTGCAAGATAAAGTCCAATAAAGTCTGATTAAAGATAGTCCAAGCGTCTCCAATGAGGTAGATGATCGATCAGGACCGCTCTCTAGTTGGTGATAGGATGGTTCAGTTGCCTGATACCAGCATGATTATAATTAGGCTCCTTGGGAATGATAAAGAACCTTGAGGCATTTTTCTTTGGAAATAAATATTGCATTGCGTGTCAAGAAAGAATGGGGTGACCAAAATAAGGACCTTGAAAAAGGTGGGGTCTCCATGAGGTTTATTTAGATTGTTCACCAGAATTTGGCAGCATTAAGCCTTATACTTGCCAACTGAGGCTGATCTCTGAGTTTGTGTCATCCACCCAGTGCTGTGGAAATTAGCTTCAGTTCTGTGATTGTTTTTATCATGACTATTCATTCGTCTGCACAGGAAATTGGATAAAACATGTTAACACCAGGATCTCAAGACGCCCAGCTATTTGCCTATTCTCTATCATTGCCGCAGGGATCCAATTGTTCTGCCTGATACCTTGATAGATAGAAATTGACTCATGTAAGTCTGTCACAGCCGATTACAGAATGTGAATGCAACACTAACAAGCCATAAGTGAAACCGTGGCCCCACGCAGAGTATGAGAGGGTGAGAGAGTAAGAGCAAGAAATCTTTGGTTAGCCCCTGCCTCTTGGAGTCCACATGTATAGTTACAGAGTCATACAGCATCAAAACAGGCCCTTCAGCCCAACTTGTCCCTGCCGACCAAGATGCCACATGATCTAAGCTAGCCCCATTTGCCTGCATCTGGACCATAATTCAGGGACAGTTTCTCATCATCTGTCATCATGCAACTGAACCACCCTAACAACTCGAGAGCGGCACTGAGCTGCCAGAGTGAGCCCCACCGGAAATTAGAGGAGCAGCACCTCATATTCCGCTTGGGCAGTCTGCACCCCAGCAGCTTGAACATTGACTTCCCCAATTTCCGGTGGTAGCCCTTGCTGTCTCCTCCCCTTCTCAACTCTTCCTCAGCCCTCTGGCTCCTCCTCTTCCTTTCTTCTTCCCACCCCCTCCCCCTTGCATCAGTCTGAAGAAGGGTTTCGGCCCGAAAAGTTGCCCATTTCCTTCGCTCCATAGATGCTGCCGCACCCGCTGAGTTTCTCCAGCACTGTTGTCTATCTACCATCTACCTTATTTGAGACCCTTGGACTATCAGCGATCACCCCAGACACTTACACTTTCCTACACACTAGGATCAATTTTGCAATCGGAGTTCTGGACAGCAGATTACAAAGCTGACATGGAGCTTTGTTTAGTTTGGTGATACAGTGTAGAAACAGGGCCTTCAGCCCATAGAGCCTACACCAACCAGCAATCACTCATACACTAGTTCTTTCCTACACACTAGGGGCAATTTACAGAAGCCAATTAACCTATAAGTCTGCACGTCTTTGGAATGTGGGAGGAAACCGGAGCGCCAGGAGAAAACCCACGCGGTCACAGAGAACGTGCAAACTTTGTGCAGACAGTATCCCCAGTCAGGATTGAACCCAGATATCTGGTGCTGTAAGGCAGCAACTCTACCGGTACGCCACCATGCCCTTCCTTTTCCTCTTGCCACCTTACAGTATCCTTAACCAAGAAGGATGAGACGAGAAAATTGTTCAAATTATTTGTGGCTTTTTCTTATTTCCTCTGATTAATTCCCCCGTCTCATCCTCCAAGATACCCACATTTGCCTTTGCTAACCTTTTCATTTTTATTATTAAATAAATAAAAGATACAGCATGGAAACAGGCCCTTTGGACCGCTGAGTCCATGCCGACCATCGATCACCCTTTCACACTAGTTCTATGCTATCCCACTTTCCCTACGGATTAGGAGAAATTTCACAGGAGGCCATTTAACCCCCAAGGCCACGCGTTTTGGGGGAATGGGAGGAAACCAGAGCAACCGGAGGAAGCCAATGTGATCACAGGGAGAACGTGCAGACTCCACAGGGACAGAACCCGGGTCTCTGATGCTGTGAGGCAGCAGCACTACCAGCTGTGCTGCCCTGGCTGTTATCTTTATGGATTGCATTGCATGAAGTCCTCTGTTCTCTTCATTAACCCCACTAGTGCTCAAATCACCTTTCACAATGTATTCAACAGCTCTGTTCCTTTGCCTCGGGGCACATTGTGGACTGTAATTCTCTGTCAGACATGTTCTGTTTGCTTTCTGCGACTAGCTACACCACTGTGCTGCCCTATTGAATCTTCTTTCAGACAAACATATAAAACATAGGTCAGGAGGAGTTGATAAGAGTTCATTGAAGACATAACCGCCTGTGTCTCTTCATGTCCTCTCTGATTATTTTGACAGTTACTCTAAACCTTCAACAGGTCATTAAAAGAATCACCATAATAAATACCTGTGCAACTCAGGTTTTATTGCTTGGCTCCTCTCTCTGTGCCTGCACCACATTAGACATTACTTGACACGATTACAGTTTCCTGTATAATATTTCCTTTCTGTAGCTTGTCCCCTTGAAGAACGCAAGCTATCATTCCAGCCCGTGAGAGTCTGCTCACTTATTGTGAACCCTTGGCTCAGGGTTCCTAGGATCAGAGGTGAAAGGGAAACAGGATCTCACAGCATCACACACAGCGGCACACACAATCCACACTTTAGACTTTAGAGAACAGGCCCTTCGGCCCACCGAGTCCGCGCTGACCACCGATCACCCCGTACACTAGCGCTATCCTAGGGACTACTAGGGACAATTTACAATTTTTACCGAAGCCAATTAACCTACAAACCTGCACGTCTTTGGAGTGTGGGAGGAAACCGGAGCACCCGGAGAAAACCCACGTGGTCACGGGGGAAATCTATAAAGTCCGTATGGGCAGCATGCGTGGTCAGGATCGAACCCTGGTCTCTGGCGCTGTAAGGCCGCAACTCTACCCCTGCACCGGCGTGCCGCCCCATAGACCTGTATAAATGAGTTCCCCAACTCCCGTGAATTAATGCAGGGTGGGGAAGAGACTATGTTTGGTCACAACTTTAGTTTAGTTTAATTTAGAGATACAGCGCGGAAACAGGTCCTTCGACCCACCAAGTCTGCACTGACCAGCGATCCCCGCACATTAACACTATCCTACACGCACTAGGGACAATTTACACATACACCAAGCCAATTAACCTACAGTACATACCTGTACGTCTTTGGAGAGTGGGAGGAAACCGACGATTCCAGAGAAAACCCACGCGTTCATGGAGAGAATGTATAATCTCCATACAGAGAGCACCCGTAGTCGGGATCGAACCCGGGTCTCCGGCGCGGCAAGCACTGTAAGGCAGCAACATTACCGCTGCGCCACTGTGGCCGCCCTAAGCGTACGGCAACAAAATGCTTACCGGGTACGTTGCAGGAATGGTATTCGGAGACTTATAGTATTGGAGATTGTCCAGAGGAGGTTTACATGAATGATCTCGAGGATAATGGGGTTAACATATGAGGAGGTTATAAATGGTCTTCAACATTGGCATCATATCTGCGTCCATGACCTCCACTGCCAGCCCATTCCTTGTCGGAGGTCTAAACCAGCTTCTGCAGTTTCTTTATATTACATTGTGTGAAAATCTTTCCTATCAATAGCTCTGAAAGCCAGATGGCACTCTGTGCATTAAACTCAAGGTGGAGTGTGGCATTCATTTGAATGACATTGAGTCAAGGGGTAAGTGGAGAGACACAGTGGGTCAGGCAGCATTGCTGGTGGCCTTGCCAAGGCACTCTGCAATCGCACGTTGTCTTGGATGGAGATGTTCCCAAACCATGATGTGATGTGATCAAATGCGTTCTACATTTTGATGTGCTCTGGGAATAATGAATAGATGGTTCTCTGTAACCTTTAGTCCAATAAAGTCCAATTAAAGGAAGCACAAAGGGCATCAATGAGGTAGATGGAAGGTTAGGGCCACACTCTAGCTGGTGAGATGATGGTTCAGTCGCCTGATAACTGCTGGCAAGAAACTGTCCCAGAATCTGGAGGTGTGCATTTTCAAACTTCTGTACCTCTTGTCTGATGGGCGAGGTGGAGAAGAGGGAGTGATTGGGATAAGGCTGGTCCTTGGTTATGCTGGAGGCCTTGCCGAGGCAGCGTGCAGTGTAGATGGAGTCAATGGAAGGGAGGCTGGTTTGCGTGACTATGGTCTGGGCTGCATCCGCAACTCGTTGCAATTTCTTATGGAAATTCATGCAGAATCCAGATGCTGAGAGTAGAAACATTAAGAAACAGTGAAGCGGTGGTAATGCACCCCGTATAAATGACCCTGTAATTGCACTGTGGAAGGCAAGTGTGTTAGGTTGCAATGGCTCTCAATAGGGGGGGGAAGGAGTGGTGTGGAAGGAGGGCAGATAGTGATGTTGTCAGCTTTGCAGACAGCGCCGAGCCTCGATCATCACGGTGGGAATCTTGCGATGGTGAACCTAACACCCCTGTATTATGGCTTACACAGCAGGTGACTCTAGGACTGAATCAACTAACCCCACTGTGATCAGAGTCTTTGCCTCCACAAGCAAGTCTGTTTCATATAACCCTGCTATTTCCCTGTTTGGAGACGGCTACTACTGTGCACAAAAATTAGTTCCCAGATGGAAAAAATAAGAAATTTATGTTAAGGAAAATAATTGCCTGAAAGCATCCCAGATATATTTTTGCAGTGAATTAAGGACATGATGGTCATGATTGCTGTGTTAGTGATTCCAAATGTAGAATCCAAATGGCTTCATAGACAGAAAATGCTGGAGTAACTCAGCAGGTCAGGCAGCATCTCTGGAGAAAAGGAATAGGTCAGGGTTCAGGTTGAGGCCCTTTGTCAGACCGAGAGTCAGGAGACAGGGAGTCTAGAGATGTGAAAAGGTACAAAGACGAAATGAATGAAAGGTATGCAAAAGGTCAAATCAAAGCCAGCACAAGGAAAGGTGGAGCCTACAATGGTCCATTGTTGGCTGTAGAGAAGGTGATAACGAGTGGATACAAACAGTGAAACTAAAGGGCCTGTACCACTTGGCCATTTTTTTTGGCAACTGCCGGCATCATTGACTGACGTATCAGGTCACCGAAAAAGTCGCGGCGAGATGCGGCGGCGAGGGGCTGTGATGGCGTATTGATGCGCGGTTTTTCCTCAAGTGTCGCAACATTTATTTTGTCGCCGCTGGATTTTGAAATGTTCAAAATCTTTCGCCGGCCCTGATACGTCAGTCAATCGCCGAAAAAAATCGGCAAGTGGTACAGGCCCTTAAACAGGACAGCAGTGAAACCAGTACGACGACTAGGGTGGGGGAGGGACAGAGAGAGAGAGGGGATGCAAGGGTTACTTGAAGATAGAGAAATCAATATTTATACCGCTGGTATCTGTTTTTTAATGGGTCTTTTTTTTTATGTTTCTTGAATTCTGCCCAAGCAAGAGGCATTACTTCGAGAATGACATCTTGCACCTGTACCATGTAGGAATGAATCTAAAATTTCCTGCAGAAATTGGGAACTACCAAATGTAACGTACAATGAGTGTTTGACGGCACCGGGCTTGCACTCAAGGAGGTTTAAAAGGATAAGGACCGCGTTGAAAGTTGCCGAATAGTGAAAGACCTGGATTGATCTAGTCATCTATTTTCCTCCACAGATGCTGCCTGACTCACTGAGTTTCTCCAGCAATTTGTTTTTCAGTTGGACTTCTAGCATCTGCAGTCTCGTATGTCTCCATCAGGAATACAACTCTTTCAATCTTAGGTGACGGAACAGTACGTATAAACTAAAGAAAATAATTCGCTAATAGTGCAGTACTTTCTTTCTAATACCTTAAATGAACACAATAAATGCTACATTGATAATAGCAATATTAAACACCAATTAATTATTCGATAGACACAAAGTGCTGGGGTAACTCAGCGGGTCAGGCAGAATCTCTGGAGAAAAAGGACGGATGACGTTTCGGTTCAGGACCCTTCTTCAGGCCCGCTGAGTTACTCCAGCACATTGTGTCTATCTTCGATATATACCAGCATCTGCTGTTCCTTTCTACACCAATTAATTCTTGTTATGCTGCTTGAGGCTGAAATGCCAGGCACGACTTCAGTGGGACTTATTTGAATAATGCCGTGGAATTTTATTTTCCAGGAGGCCTCAGACAAATGTAATCTTGGTTTATTATTCTTGACTTCATGACGCAGTGACTGGTTATATCCAATACAGTGTTCTCATTGTGCCTAGGGTCCTCTGACAATCTTTGGAAACCTCCCCCAGGCGTCTTGGGGTGGTCATGACTAGGAATTGTAGCAATAATGTCTGTGGCAGCAGGTTCGGGAGCCTGTGTTATCTCTAGAGTAATCTGGCGTGATTGAGGTGAACTTCCAGACCTGTTTCCTGGCACAGCGTTTCAAGCCTTAATTCTCACCTGCCAATCTACGACTGTTAATCGCAGGGACTGTAAGTTGGGGATAAGGTCAGAGTCGACTCTTCTGTCAGCAAGCGAGATAACGTTCCACCTTCTCCACCTGATGTGGCTTGTCTCAATCCGTTTCCTTTTAATTAGCTCTTGCTGGGCAGTCCTCCCACTGGTTCAATGGGGCGGCATGGTGGCGCAGCGGTATAGATGCTGTCGTACAGGGACAGGGACCTGGGTTCGATCCTGACACCATGTGCTGTCTATACGGAGTTGGTACGTTCTCCCCCTGTGACCGCGTGGGTTTTCTCCCAGAGCTCCGGTTTCCTCCCACATCCCAAAGACGTACAGTTTGTAGGTTAATTGGCTTCTCTAAATCATCCCCTATTGTGTAGGATATTGTGTAGGATAGGTGATCACTGGTCAGCACAGTCTCAGTGGGCCAAGGGGCCTGTTTCCACACTGTATCGCTAAAACTAAAACTTAAACTAAAACTTTATAGTGTTACAAGTTTTATAAAACTTTGTAGTATAAGTTTGTACAACTAGTTTAAAGTTGTGGAGGAAATCTAACATGCTGGAAGAGACCCATAATGGAGGTCTCAAATGTGATCATTAATGTTTGTGAACAGGTGATCGATGGTCGGCAAGGGCTTGGTGGGCCGAAGGGTCTGTTTCCACGCTGCATCTCTTATGGGGCTTTTTCACTGGGCGAGTTGACGCAAGATGTCACCAGAGTGAAGTGGTCGTGGTCCAGCACGAGTCTCGCACGATATAACGGGGGGGTAGATAAAGAGTTCCCACGGTACTCGGCATTTCTGTTATTTGTGCGAGTGACTTGTCCGTCTCCCGAGCTTTCGCGTTAAATCTTGAATGAACATCGTGAACTACACGTGACACAAATGATGTAACTTTTTTTTTCACACACTATAAATATCCTCCCTTGGTTGAATTGGCTCATTTGGAGACATGTTTTACTGTGTATGTGGGAGACACAGATGGACTGAGCACAGTACCTCGGTCTTACTGTGTGTGGGAGAGGGGGAGAAAGAGACGTACACTCACAGAGGCAGAGTCTCTCAGCCTGTGTAAGAGGGAGGGAGAGAGAGAGAGAGGCACACACAAGGTGGATGTGAAATCTCACCTGCCTGTTTCAGTGACAGACACCCGCCGCCAGTAAATGAAGACACCCCCATCTGTCTCCCCCTCCTCTCCCTCGACTCCCCCACCTTTCCCTCCCAACTCCAGTCCCGTCCCGACCCCCTGGGAAACTGAATAGAGCAACAATATAGATATAGAAACTGAAACAATATAGAAACTGAATAGAGCAACATGGCAAAAACATCTCTGACACGCTTTACCCCCTTTCTTTGAGATTTTCTGGGAGCCATCTCTGCAAGTGTTCCTGTTAAAAAGATTATCCAACAATGACAATTAGGTGGGACGTCCTCGAAGGACACATGTTCCCTTGTCGATATTGAGACCACCTTTTTTACTCACCTTCTGTCCCCTCTGTCCAGCTTCCGGGTTCACCGTTCGCAGGAGTTCCCACGGTACCCGCAAGAGTTATTACGGATATCGCACTGGCCACTACGTTCATATAATGTTGCAATGCTCAACCACAAGTGTATAAGTCACTCTTGGAGAAATTCAAACTTTCTTGAATTTTCTCCCGAGTGACCAAGATACACGATTACCTGCCGTTAGCGCTACGGTGGTCCACGGTGGTCCACGAATGCCGTACTGTTATCGCACGAGGTTCCCACGATGTTAAACTCCGGTTAACTCTTGCGTCAATTCGCCCCGTGAAAAGGCCGCTTAAGGGTCCTGACCCGAAACATCATTCATTTTGTAGGTTAGTTTGTAGATCTATTTGTAGATCTATCAAGTTTGTAGATTATTTGGCCTCAGTAAATTGCCCCTCGTGTGCAGGGAGTGGATACGAGTGGATACGAAAGATAGAACTGGTGTGAACAGGTGATCAAAGGTTGGCATGGACTTGCTGGGCCGAAGGGCCTGTTTCCTTCCTGTATCTTCCAATTCAATTCAAAAGATTAAGTTTGATAAGACTCCAGTAGTCATTTCTTTTTAAACTTCATTCAGGGGATGTGGATATTAGTTGTATTGCCAGCATCTAGTGTCCATCCCTAATTGCCTGTAAGAGGTTTGTTGGTCTATTTTAAGGGAGGGTTAGGAGCTGTTGCAGGGTCTGAGGTCATAGGCAGTTTCTACTGAAAGGATAGTAGAGTTACTTCTCTAAAGGGCAGTGCAGTGGCAGTGACTCAGACAGCAGCATTATCTAACAAACTATTGTATTATTAGTTTAGTTTAGTTTAGAGATATAGCATGGAAACAGGCCCTTCGGCCCACTGAGTTCATGCTGACCAGTAATCCCCGCACGCTAACAGTATGCTACACGCACCAGGGAAAATCTACAATTATACCAAGCCAATTAACCTACAAACTTGTGCTGCTTTGGAGTGTGGGAGGCAACCAGAGTTCCCGGAGAAAACCCACACAGGTCACGGGGAGATCGTACAAACTCCGTACAGACAGCACCCGTAGTCAGGATCAAACCTGGGTCTGGCACTGTAAGGCAGTATCTTTACTGCTGCACCATCTTGCCGCCATTGAACCCTATGGCTCAGGCAGCATCTCTGGAAGGAAATGGATAGTTAGTGTTTTAGGGCAGCATGGTGGTGCAGCGGGTAGAGTTGCTGCCTTAGAGCGGCAGAGACCCGGGTTCGATCCTGACTACGGGTGCTGTCTGTATGGAGTTTACATGTTCCCCTGTGCCCCCAATTGCTCCGAGTTTGTAGGCTAATTGTAGGTTAACCGCAGGTTTGTAGGTCATTTCACTTTTGTAAATTGTCCCTAGTGTGTAGGATAGAATAGTGTATGGGGTGATCGTTGGTTGGTTCGGACCCAGTGGGTCGAAAGGCACGTTTCCATGCTTTGTCTGAAACTAAAACTCAAACTAAATCTAAATACTCCAGGAAACTGGCTTCCTTCCACAACTTTATTAGCCTTGCAGTGTTCCAGCTCCTTAATACTATAGATGCAAGAAATAAAAATTCCAGTCTCTTTGTCCTAACTGTTCTTCTTGGCCTCCATTGGAGCGGAAATCATCTCTCCTGCAGGTCTGTGGTCATAGAGTATAGAGTCATAGAGTGATACAGTGTGGAGACAGGCCCTTCGGCCCAACACTGGCCAACATGTCCCAGCTATAGTCCCGCCTGCCTGCGCTTGGTCCATATCCCTCCAAACCCTATCCATTGGTAGGTTAATTGGGTTCTGTAAATTGTCCTTAGTGCATAGGATAGAACTAGGGTCGAGGTGATCACTGGTCAGCGTGGGCTCGGTGGTATTAAGAGCCTGTTTACATGCTGTATCTCTATACTAAACCAAACTAAACTAAAATTAGTGTAAATGGGTGCTTGTGATCAGTATGGACTCGATGGGCTGAAGGGCCTGTTTCCGTACTATATGACTCTGACTTGTTAGACCACAACTTGAGTCAGCATACCAAAGATAGACACAAAATGCTGGAGTAACTCAGCGGGTCAGGCAGCATCTCTGGAGAAAAAAGAATAGGTGACGTTTCTTCAGACTGAAAGTGTGCATATGTCAACTTGCTCAAAAAACGTGGTTGAATGAGAGAGGGTGTGGAAATGATTTACATGGAGGTTTCCAGGACTGGAAAAACTTGAGCTATTAGGAAAGATCTGGTGTTGTTTTCTTTGGAAGGGAACAGAGTGAGAAGAGATTTAATTAAATTGTGAAAAATAATGAGGTGGTTAATTGGAATAATAATGAGGAAACAGGTCCTTCCCTTGGTGAGGGTTGAGTGGCTGTTAGTTTAAAGTAATTAGTGGAAGGATTAGAGGGGAGATGATGAAATCCCCGTGACCTTCGATTTCCTCCCACATTCCAAAGACGTACAGGTTTGTAAGTTAACTGGCTTGGTAAATGTAAAAATTGTCCCTAGTGTGTGTAGGGCAGTGTTAATGTGCGGGGAACGCTGGTCGGCATGGACCCGGTGGGCCGAAGGGCCTGTTTCCGTGCTGTATCTCTAAACTAATCTAAACTAAAGCAATGTCTAGATGTTGGTGGTGCTTTTGGTTTAGGTTTATTATTGTCATGTGTACCAAGGTGCAGTGAAAAGCTCTGTTTTGCATGTTATCCAAGCAGATCAGATAATACGACACATAAGCCGCGGCACAATGGCGCGGTGGTAGTTGCTGCCTTACAGCGCTAACGACCCGCGTTTGATCCTGACTACGGCCGCTGTTTGTATGGAGTTTGTACGTTCTCTCTGTGACCGCGTGGATATTTTTCCGGGTTCTCGGGATTCCTCCCACACTCCAAAGACGTCCAGGTTTGTAGGTTAATTGGATTTAGTAAAATTGTACATTCTCCCCAGTGTATAGGAGGTGATCGATGGTCGGCGTGGACTCAGTGGGCCGAAGGCACTGTTTGCACACTGTATCTCTAAAGTCTAAAAGTCTAAGGAAAATACAATCAAGTCAAACTTAGTACAATGGATGGAGCAATAGTGCAGAATATAACTCTCAGCATTGTAGTGCATTACTTCCATAGACAAAGACCAATGTCCGCAATGATGTAGAGGTGAATTGGATGATACCCTAAATATGGAAGGACCATTCAAAAACCTGATAACAGAGGGGAAGTAGCTGTTCCTGAGTCTGGTGGTGCACCTTTTCAAGCTTCTGTACCTACTGCCAAATGGGAGCGGGGTTAAGAAGGAATGACCAGGGTGGGCCAAGTCTGATTACCTGGTTGCTTTTCTGGGTCTCTGGCACTGTAAGGCAGCAACTCTATTGCTGCACCACTGAGTCCATTCCCCTGCCTTCTTCCCGTAATCTTTGGCATCCTTCCTAATTCAGAAGCTATCATCGGCACTTTAATAATACCCGTTGACTTGGCCTCCACTGCCGTCTGTGGCAATGAATTCCACAGCTTCACAGCCTCTTGGCTAAAGAAATTCCTCCTCGTCTTTCTAAATATACAATCTTTATTCTGAGGCTGTGCCCTCTGGTTCTAGACTCTCCCACCAAGGTACTCTCCATTGACTAACAATGATGAAGGAAAACCAATGTATTTCCAAGGCATATTTATTTGCTCTGCATCTGGTAACTCATGCGATATGTAACTTGTGATACAGATTAATAATGGTCTTCCCTATTATGAATGTCTGTTATTATGGTTTACACTGACCCAGTCAGAGACATGTTGGACCCTAAAGTCAACTCAACACTGTTAAACCCCAAGCTTGGCATGTTGATTGGAGGCAATTTTAGCTAATTCTATTACATGCATTGGGCATAGAGTTATACAACATGGAAAAAGGCCCTTCGACCCAATTCGTCCATGCTGCCCAAGAGGTCCCATCTAAGATAGTCTCATTGACCCCACATGGAGTTGAGTAAGAATAAAGTCTTGGAATCATTTGAAAAGATACAGGAGCTTGTTCTGGATGTCAGGGTGAAGTGCATGACCTCGGCCCACCCTTGTTACAGAACAGTGAGAGGGAAATGGGACATAAAGTCAGGGGGTTCCAAGCCAAAGTCATCCTAGGAATTATCAAGAAGGGTTTGTTTGTTTATTGTAACGTTCCCAGAGGAAAATTATCAAGCAAAATTTGACAAAGACCCACATGGGTGATGTTCCACACAGGCTCGGTCGGTCAATGGAATTTGATGGAATTTTTGAGAAGGGTCCCAACCTGAAACGTCACCTATCCATGTTCTCCAGAGATGCTGCCTGACCCTCTGAGTAAAATCACGCCTTGTGAAAACCAGCATCTGCAGTTCCTGGTTTCTACTTCTGGAATTGGATTTAGACCTGCTGAGTTACTCCAGCACTTTGTGTCTGTGGAAGGGTCCTGACCTGAAATGTCACCTATCCAGACTATGTCTATGCACTTTGAACTAAGCGGGGGATGTGCTTAGGTATAATAATACAGGTCCACCACCGATTTCCCCACATCCTTGGTTCCAGAGCTTTTGTGGTCTAAGGTCCTACCAGACCAGCAGAGGGTAATGCCTCCAAGAGGAGTCTAACGGTATTGGCTAGGTCCGCCAAGGCCGCTGAGGTGTTAAGATACCGGCCCATAAAGTCAGCCACAGGAGTCGGCTATGGGAACGGATCTGCCAGCTCCGGCCAGGCCGGAGTTCCAGAGCCCCGGCCGCAGGGGCAAATTCAACCCGCCGATCAGCTGCGGAAGTCCCGAAGAGGCGGCACATTTTTGAGAGGACTTCCGGGGGGGGATTTCAAATGCCCTCATGGTATTTTGGTCCGGATTTAACAAGGTGACGGACCACCAGCTGCCGAAAAATCAGTGTCGGACCAGTACTATACTGAACTGTGTACAAAAAAATAATATCACTGTACTATACATGTAACAATAATGAACGATTGAACTGTCTGCCAAGTCGATTGACTGAGAGCTTGGTCAGTCAAAGTACAGCCGTAGGATTAATGTTCACCTCACTCAATCTTTCCTCTCTCTCTCTCACAAACAAGTTATGTGCTACAAATTAATTTGACGTTGGCATGTGGGTTCCACTGCACTGCACACAACTGTCCAAATATTGGCAATGAGTATTTGGCTAATCTCCAGAGATGCCACGAACCGTTCACAGACTGAGCCCCAGACCAGACATGGAGGTTTAATCAATCCCTCATCAAGCTCACAAATTAGTGTGATACCACCTGGTTAGCCATCTGCATGTTTTGATTTACTGCTTCAGACTTAACTTTAGACTTTAGGCTTTAGAGATTCAGCGTGGCCACAGGCCCTACGGCTCACTCAGTCTGCGCCGACCATCGATCACCCCCCGTACACTTGCATTATCCTACACACTAGGGGCAATTGGCGGTCAATTTTACCAAAGCTAATTAACCTACAAACCTTGATTAGTACAGGTGTCAAAGGTTATGGTGAGAAGGCAGGTGAATGGAAAAGACAGATCAGCCATGATTTAATGGTGGAGTAGACTTGATGGTCTGAATGGCCTAATTCCGCTCCTATGACTTATGAACCTGTACGTCATTGGAGTGTGGGAGAAAACCAGAGTTCCTGGAGAAAACCCACGTGGTCACAGGGAGAAGCTCCTGCTTTAATGCTTTGCATGAATTACCAGCTTCCAATATTCATTTTGCACGGCTGTGGCACTCAGACCTAGTCATGGAAACTATTTATTCCAGCACCACAGTGGTGCAGAGGGTAGAGTTGGCAGGGACAACGTTCAGAAATCAATTAACCTACAAACCTACACATCTTTGGAGTGTTGGAGGAAACCGGAGCACCCGAAGAAAACCCACGCGGTCATGGTGAGAACGTGCAAACTCCGTACAGACAGCACCCATAGTCAGGATTGATCGCGGGTCTCTGCAGTCATAAGGCAGTGGCTCTACCACTGTGACACCGTGCCGCCCAAACCCACGCTGGTGTTGTTCTGCACACACATCTCCTTCCACTTGCTTCATCGAATCTCCACCGTCTGTTTGTTTTTCATTGCTATCACTCTCATAACTTTACATTCCTTTCCTTAACGGGCAATGCTATTAGCCTGAATAACCTCTTGTGATAGTGAATTCACATTCTGACCATTCTCCGAGCTAAGTAGGCTTTTAATAACACCCCTGAGAAGTGCCTTGGGCTATGTCAACGACATTATAAACACGACATAAATGCATGTAAGTTGGGCCCAGGATGGATGGGTTGGCAATATTCCAATGGGAATCTGGGAACCCACTTCTGTTGTCACAATGACAGAGCAGGGATCAGGATAAAGGTTCACTCCTTCCTTTCCACAGCCTGGAACTGGGACATGCATAATGCTGAGAACAAAGACACAGAGGACCCATGTTGGGCGGCACGGTGGCGCAGCAGTAGAGTTGCTGCCTTGCAGTGCCAGAGGCCCAGGTTCGATCCTGACCATGGGTTCTGCCCGTACAAAGTTGGTACGTTTTCCTTGTGACTGTGTGGGTTTTCTCCGGGTGCTCCGGTTTCCTCCCACATGTGCAGGTTTGTCAGTTAATTGGATTTTGTAAATTGCCTCCAGTATGTAGGATTGTGTGAGTGTGCGGGGTGATTGGTTGTCGGTGCGGACTCGGTGGGCCGAAGGTCCCATTTCCACACGCTATCTCTAAAGTAAAGTGAACTGAGAATTAGCTATTGAAATTTAAAACAAAATGTTTTCTTTTTCCAGTTCCTGCCATCCGTGAGCCTTTGGAATATCGGAATCAGGGATTTCCTTCCTTTCTTAACTGTTCATAGGCAAATTGGAATCATGTTTCGGTAGAAATTATATTCTGTTTTATACAACATGGAAATTGATCCAACATGGAAACAGGCCCTTCAGCCCATCCTGTCCACGCAAACTGTCAATCACCCATTCGCACTAGTTCTATGTTTAGTTTAGAGATACAACATGGAAACAGGCCCTTTGGTCATCGAGTCCACAACATCATCGATCACCCATTCACACTAGTTCTATGCTATCCCACTTTCCCATTCACTCCCTACACACTAGAAAGAATTTTACAGAGGTCAAATAATCTAAAAACCCGCACGTCTTTGGAGTTTGGGATCAAACCGTAGGACCCGTAGTAAACTCACAGGGAGAATGTGCAGACTCCACACAGACAGCATGCCGAGGTCAGGATCGAACCTGGGTCTCTAGCGCTACGAGGCAGCGGCTCTACCAGCTGTGCCACCATGCCGTCAATGTCACAATGTCATGTTGAACATATGCTGGTAATTTAGATCCATCTGAAACTTTTCACTAGGCTGGTCAGCAAACACAACTGAGTAAATAGACTCAGAGTCTGAAGAAGTGTCCCGACCTGAAATGTCACCTATCCATGTTCTCCAGAGATGCCATCTGACCTGCTGAGTTACTCCAGCACTTTGTCTTTTATTTTGTAAATCAGCATCTGCAGTTCCGTGCTTCTACAAATGGCTCACATACTGTATGTGGGCTTGGGAGAGTACAAAGGTTTAACTGGAGGCAAAGCCACTGATTGTTAATAATTGGGTCAATAACTGTGGAAGAAGATAAGTTCACGTTCATAAATGTTAGGAGCAGAATTAGGCCATTCGGCCCTTCAAGTCTACTCCACCATTCAATCATGGCTGATCTATCTCTCTCTCCTAACCCCAATCTCCTGCCTTCTCCCCATAACCGCTGATACCCGTACTAATCAAGAATCTATCAATCCCTGCCTTAACAAATATCCATTGATGACCTCCACAGCGTTCTGTGGCAAAGAATTCCACAGATTCACCACCCAAAGAAATTCCTCCTTCATCAATGTACGTTCTTTTTTTCTGAGGCTATGACCTCTGGTCCCAGACTCCCATTGGTGGAACCATCCTCTTTATCCAAGCCTTTCATTATTCGGTAAGTTTCAATGATGTGTGCCCCTCATCCTTCTAAACTCCAGCGAGTACAAGCCCAGTGTGTTCAAACGCTCATCATATGTTAACCCAATCATTCCTGGGATCATTCTCGTAAATCTCCTCTGGAACCTCTCCAGAGCCAGCACATCCTTCCTCAGATATGGTGCCCAAAATTGCTCACAATGCTCCAAATGCGGTCTGACCAACACCAGGCCAGGCACAGTCTAGGAAACTGGAATTTATAGCATTCAGTCAATGACTCAATGATGAGGTTATTTTTTCCCAAGGATGTGAAGTTGAAAGGTGTTAGCTCCCGGCAACACTCATGGAAACTGACTTTGATTGTACAAAATCTGGTGAAGAAGGTCATTGAAATGACGCACAAAACCAAGGAATAACGTAATGCATTATGTATTAACACATAAATAATTCACATAACATAAGTGAACTAGGCGCAGTTGTGAGTCTCCAGACTTACTGGCAGTCAATTAGTGAATAAAGTTCTGGCAGGTTAGACTTAATGCATGCACAGTTTTAATTGATACCAGCTCTGTAATCATAGCCAAAAAGACAGAACATAAGCAGGGATAAGGAAGTCCTGCTAGAGTCATAGGACCTCTCTTGTTTCACCATCTCTCCTGTGCCACAACAGTGACCACATTTTATTAAGTAGACACGAGGTGTCTACAGCGCCAGAGACGCGGGTTCAATCCTGATTACGGGTGCTGTCCGTACTGCATGGATTTCCTCCGGGTGCTCCGGTTTCCTCCCACACTCTAAAGACGCGCAGGTTTGTAGACTAATTGGCTTCGGTAAAGATTGTAAATTGTCCCTAGTGTGTAGGATGGTGCTAGTGTGCGGGGATAGCTGGTCGGTGTGGACTTGGTGGGCCGAAGGGCCTGTTTCCGCGCTGTATCTCTAAACTAAACTAATCAAGGACCTGCAGATGCTAGAAAAGTGAGCAAAATACACAAAGTGCTGGAGTAACAGCAGGTCAGGCAGCATCTCTGGAGGACATAGATAGGTGATGTTTCTGGTTGCGACCCTTTTTCAGACAGATTGCCAGGCTTTGCCCTGCCATCACCTCTTTTCCAGCTTTCTCCCGCAGCCCCCTCACCACCACAATCAGTCTGAAGAAAGGTCACAGCCGCACAACGTCACAACGATTCTGACCTCAGGTGCTGCCTGTGTGGAGTTTGCACGTTCTTCCTGTGACCGCATCTTTTTTTTTCCAGGTGCTCCACTTTCCTCCCACAACCTGTAAAAAGTGTTGGATTGTAGGTTAATTGGCCCTGAGTGTGTAGGGTGTGAATGAGAAAGTGAGATAACATGGAAGTACGAACGGGCGATTGATGGTCGGCGTGGACTCGGTAGGCCAAGGGGCCTGTCTCCATGCTGCATCTCTAAACTACACTAAAGCTAAATGAAGCCACGGCATTGCCTGGGAGTTACAGGATCTGTGTTTGCTTTAAGTTTATCAGAGTACTTTGTCACAGAGAGAACATGCAAACTCCACACAAAGAGCAGTGGAGGTCTGGATTAAACCAATGTCACTGTAACTGTGAGACGTCAGCTCTATCTGCTGAGACACTAAATATCTTTCTAAAAATGTATATAAAATCCTGAATAAATATTTTATAAACAGTATATATATAAAATTCTGAATAAAGTTTACAATATATATATATATATATATATATATATATATATATATATATATTGTTTAAAATGGTAACAACCTGTAAAATATAAGATCAATGTGAACACATCTCATTCTCACTCTTCAGTCCCCTATTTCCTTCTTCCATTATCTTCCCTCTCCCCACCCTCCACCAACCCTCCTCTGCTTCCACTCCTCACCCCATCCCTCCCCTCCTCCATTACCTCACCATCCCTCTTCCTACCCCTATCCTCCACCATTCCTCCTCATCCCCCAGCACTGTCTCCCCCTCCTCTTCATCCTCCCTCTTCTTTCCGCTCTCCTCCCCTCCCCACTCCCTCCCTCACCTCTCCCTCCCTCCCCTTTCCCCTACCCTCAGTCATTCCCTCCATAACTCCTCTCCCTCTATCCCTTCCTCCCCCACTCCTCACCTCCCCCCTATCCCACCCCCCACTCTCCATCCCCACCTCCCCTCCTCTCCCTCTATCTCCCACTCACTACCCCCCCACCACCTCCTCCCCCTCTATCCCCCTTCCTCACCCACTCTCCCTCCTCACCTCCCCCACTTTCCCCTCCCTCTCCCTCCCTACCCCCTCCTCTCCCTCTATCCCCCTGCTCCCCCACTCCCCCACTCCTCACCTCCCCCCTCTCCCAGCCCCCCACAATGAAAATAGTGATGTTTTTAAAAATAAATTCTCAATGAACATCGCATGTTTTCTTTAAAATAATCTAAACACAATGTTAGCTGTTAATGAAAACGGAGGAACTTGATTAAAATGGAGGTTTTATTAGAATAAAATCAACGTCAATGAAAATCACGATTTTTTATATAAATGATATTTGGGATCTCATTGTGACGTCAAATGCGGCTGACGGGCAGGGCAAGTGGAAAAGTATATTTTGTAAAGTTGAAAATGTCAATAACTTGAAAAATTTGACATCAATCTGAAGGGAACTTGCCACGGCATATCACAGGACAATGGTGAGTAAAGTGAGCCAAAAATTGTAGCGCTATCGTGTACCATTTTGGTGGAATTTGGAGAACACGCACGCAAACAAACAAACAAACAAAATGAGAGTTTTAGTAATAGAGATAGATAGATAGATAGATAGATAGATAGATAGATAGATAGATAGATAGATAGATAGATAGATAGATAGATAGATAGATAGATAGATAGATAGATAGATAGAAAAACAAAAACAGTGGAGGAAAGCTCTGCTGACATTCACAGCATTTATACATTGATTAGTGTTATATTCGGTAGTGTTCACAAACTATCCTTATATCTGCCACCCTTGCCACTCATGTAACCCCCTGGACTGATATCCCTTCCCTTCTTTGAGGGGCGTCCCCACCGGTCTCTGACCCTCAATGTCCAGCAGTGGAAGGATCCTAAACTGTGAAAGATAGAATATCTTATTGGTATATCTTAAACCTCCAGTTTGTCTGCAGTCAGCTAGTTTGGACCAACTGAAGGGTTGAAGGCAAGGTTATGTTGCTTTCTGCAGTTCTGTTAGGCAACGCTGTCAGGGGAGAGGGTGGTTTGGAATGAGTGATGCTCTCCCAATTCTACAGACGCTGCTTGTTGTATTCAATGTGCATCCAATTAGCCTGAGCCTCGCTTAGCCAGTGGGGTGGCCAAATACCATTCTCACGGGCGCTACTGCTTTGTTTAACTCTTTTCCCAAAAGAGGGAAACGCACATCCAAACACAAGACCAAAAGTCCTACAATAAATAAATGAAAGAGAGAATGAATGGTGATTGGAGTGACATAGGGTACAATTAATATATCATCAGCCCAGGACGTACAGACCTGTGTGCCGTTGTGCATTAACTACACTGTTTATAGTGAGCGGCAGTGTTAGAGGTGGGTGCTGATTGATTCAGCAATGGAGCGTGGAATTGTCTCTCGTTCTGGACTAATTGACACCACTCTTGAGATTGCACTTGAGGCTTGCGCAGCAAGTGAGAGACAAATGGAAACATCAGGATAGCGTGGAGGTCCTTCTGTTCTCTGGATCGTCAGAGAGGGTCTGACCTGGGACTGACCTGTATTTTGCTGGGAGTGTAAGAGTGGGGGGGGGGGGGGGGGGGGGGGTTAAGGTTTGCAATGGGCATCATTCAATGTGTGAAATTCCAATCGCTCCAAATGTGTTGGTCTAAAAGCAAATTGCCTTCAGTTCAAACCAGCCCAAATCTAGATGCACAAGCCCCTTTGAGACAGGACGGTGACATCTATGTTTAGTTTAGTTTAGAGATACAGCACGGACACAGGCCCATCGGCCCACTGTGTCCGCGCCGACTAGTGATCCCTGCACACTAACGCAATTCTACACTCTTGGGACCATTTATAATTTACTGAAGCCAATTTACCTACAAACCCGTATGTCTTTGGAGTGTGGGGGGAAACCGGAGCACACGGAGAAAACCCACGCGGTCGCAGGGAGAACATACAAACTCCATACAGACAGCACCTGTAGTCAGGATCGAACCTGGGTCTCTGGCGCTGTAAGGCTGCATCTCTATCGCTGTGCCACCGTGCCCGATATGCGTTCCTGTGTCTTTGCATGTACATGTGTTAACATCCGTAACTCTTGCTCTCTCTCACTCACACTATATATATATGTACATATGTATAAATATATTTATAGATAGACACAAAATGCTGGGGTAACTCACCGGGACTGGGAGCATCTCTGGAGGGAAGGAAAGGGTGATGTTTCGGGTCGAGACCCTTCTTCGCCACCTCCAACGGGATCCCACCACTAGCTACATCTTCCCATCTCCACCTCTTTCCGCTTTCCACAGAGACCATTCCCTCCGCAACTCCCTGGTTAACTCCCACCCAAACCATCCCCTTCCCGGGTACTTTCCCTGCAACACCTGTCCCTTTACCTCCCCCCTCGACTCCGTCCACGGACCCCAACAAACTTTTCAGGTGAGGCAGAGGTTCACTTGCACCTCCTCCAACCTCATCTAATGTATCCGCTGTTCCAGGTGTCAACTCCTGTATACGGCGAGACCAAGAACAGGCATGGCGATCATTTCGCTGACCACCTCCGCTCAGTCCGCCAAAACCTACCTGATCTCCCGGTTGCTCAACACTTTGACCCCCTCCCATTCCCACACTGACCTCTCTGTCCTGGGCCTCCTCCATTGTCAGAGTGAGGCCCAGCAGATATTGTAGGACCAACACCTCATATTGGGCAGCTTACACCCCAGCGGTATAAATATTGATTTATCTAACTTCAAGTAACCCTTGCTTTCCCTCTCTCTCTCAATCCCTCCCCCTTCACTTCTCTGACCAGTCTGACTGTCCTCGTTTACATTTTATCTCTGCACGCTTTGTTGTTACCTTCTCCTAGCTAACAATGATTTGTTCTACTTTTCCCTTGATCTCCATCCCCTTTGTCTTGTTTTCACACCTTACACTTCCTTATCTCTGTATCTACCTCTCTCCTGACTCTCAGTCTGAAGAAGGGTCTCGACCAGAAATGTTTCCCATTCCTTCTCCCCAGAGTTGCAGCCCAGCAGCGACTACACCCTCTCCGAAGACTACGGAAAGCAGGTCTCCCCACTACACACCTACGAACTTTTTATAGGGGGACAATTGAGAGCACATTAACCTACGGCATCACTTCCTGGTTCGGGAGCTGCAAGGCGTACAAACGGCACCAACTAGACAGGATTGTGAAGACCGCCAGCAGGATTATTGGTGCTCCACTCCCTTTCCTGCTGGACATATACAGGAAGAGATGTATCAGCAGAGCCATCTCCATCATCAAAGACCCCTACCACCCATCGCATCACATATTCTCCATCCTGCCATCTGGGAAGAGGTACAGGAGCATTAGCTGCAAAACCAGCAGGATGCTCCTCAGCTTCTTCCCGCAGGCTATAAGACTGATAAACGGACTTTGCCCCCTGCCAAAGTATCGCGCACCAACCACCAACCTGGACACACTGCAGCAGAGCCACTGTCGTGCCGCTGTCGATCGGAACGCCTGTTGATGTTTAGTAGAGAGTAGAGTGTTTAATTCGTTCATGATATATGTATTTTTATTTCTATTTATTTTTTACTACACACTGAATGGACACTGGTTGAGCAACGTTTTTTTGTTTCTTCTGGGTATGTGAGTACTCAGGAAAATGACAATAAAGATATACTACTACTATACCACTACTGTCCCGTTGAGTTACTCCAGCATCTGCACCTGCAGTTCCTTCCTACACATTCCTAAATATATTTATATGTATATAAATATATATGAGGTTAGGACACATAATTACGCCTTTGTGTATATAAATGACAAGTATTTGCTGTTAGTCTAGAATAAAGCTTTTCTTTTGAAATTCCTGTACCCTGGCAGTTAACAAGGTACACCACAACGTATACTACAGCTCTGGACAGTGACACCAACACCCAATAAGTGTACATCTAAGATTACAGCAGGATCCAGATGAATTGGGGATAAGTGGGCCAAGAAATGGCAGATGGAATTTAACTCAGGCAAGAGTGAGTGTTGCATTTTGGTAAGTTAAAGCAAGGATATAAACTGCTGGGCCCTGGAGAGTGATGCAGAACAGCGACACCTTGGGGTGCAGGTACATAGTTCCCTGAAAGTGGTGACACAGGAAGACAGGATGGTGAAGAGTTATACGAGAATTTTCACCGAACCGTCTGTGACCTATAGCGCTGTGGCCATAGCGTTGCAGCCGACAGCTCTTTGTTTAAATTCCCTCGCGTTAAGCCGACAGCGCTCTGTTTAAACCTTTACGCTCCAGGCCGGCAGCGGTGTGTGTATTGATTTGCGTGCCAAGTCTCTAGAGCTGTGTATTGCTTTCTGCACCAGTCTGCGGCCGTTAGCGTTTTGTTCCCTGCTATTGGTTATAGATTGAATTTGGGAGCAGCGCTATTGGCCAGGACTTACCGGCTGTTCTTTAGATACCTGATTTCTTACTTGTATAAAGGCAGGCGCCGGTAAGCCAGAGAGTTCAGGTTGCATTTTAGTCCCACGATCCTGGTGTTTGGGCACAAGGCAGGGAGTGGGGAGGGCAGATCGGGGAGGTGGGATCTCCCTGTCGGTTTGCTCCTGGGCCTGGCCAAGATGGCCATTTGTGGATCCAGGCAGCGGGCGGTCGATGGTCACACCAGTCGGCTGCCTGCCCCTCTTCCGGGCCTATGTCCGTGCTTGCCTGTCCCTCGCGAGGGAACACGCGATGTCCACGGGGACTCTGGAGGTCTTCCGTGAACGCTGATTGCGGGGGGTCGAGAGCATTGTTAATAATGATTGCACCAGTGTATTATCGTGACTGCTTGATGTATTGTAACCATAGGACATTTATGTACTTTGATACACTGTAATGTGCAATTGCTGAATAAAGTCCTTGGAAAGGAAAAAAGAGAGAGAGATGTGCTGCTGTAACACGGACCCCGCGCATACCAAGACAGGTATTCATTTTAATTCTCTCTTGCCAATACAACTGATTTGCAACTAAACAGACGAGTGAGTCTTTTTCTGTACTAGAGATCCTTCAACCTGTTCCCTTGCAACATGAAGAAGGCACTTGGCGCGCTTGCCTTCATCGGTCAAGGTATTGAATACAGGAGCCACAACACCACAGACCACACTGGAAGTACCCTGTGTAGTTCTGGTCCCCCAGTTGAGTTGAGTTGAGTCTGAGTTGAGTTTAGTTTGTTGTCACGTGTACCGAGGTGCAGTGAAAAGCTGGTTTTCATTTGTACAAGTCTACGGATAGGAAAGGATTATAGGGATAAAGCCAAACACAGGCAGGTGGAACTAACTCAGAATAGCATTCTGATTGGCAGCTCGAGGTGGGCCGAAGGGCCTCTTTCTGTGATATGATTCCATGACCTGATGGGCCAAATAGTTTGCTTTGCCATGAGGAAATGATTCAATGATACTTTGTTGTCACATGTGTGTCACATACAGTGGAAATGCTTTGTTTTTTTTGCATACAACCCAGTAGAATCATTCAGCAGACCACACCCAGGCAGCACACAAGAGTCGCCACGTTTCTGTTGCTGACAAAGTTACAATAGTTCACCGTACCGTTTTATCTTTTGCTCGAAGGAATGAACCAGGCCTGCCGCCGCACGTGGCAACACGTGGGCCCCTGCCCCAGGACCCCACTATTTCTCGGCGGCCCCCCAGCGCTATTGGATTTTTCAGCGCTGATACTGAGATGTCAGGAGAGAGAACACACCACTCGGCAGTCTGAAGAAGGGTCTTGACCCGAAACATCACCCATTCCTACTCTCCAGAGATGCTGCCCGTCCCGCTGAGTTACTCCAGCTTTTTGTGTTTATCTTTGATTTAAACCAGCATCTGCAGTTCCTTCCTACACACCACTCGGCACTTGGCCCCACCCAAACAAAAAGCTTTTCACTGTACCTCGGGACACGTGATAATAAACTAAACTAAACTAATCTAATCTAATCTAAACTAAACTAAACTAATCTAAACTAAACTAATCTAAACTAAAGGCTCGGGACAATTTACAGAAGCCAATTAATCTACAAACCTGTACATCTTTGGAGTGTGGGAGGAAACCAGAGCACCCGGAGGAAACCCATGTGATCACAGGGAGAACGTCCAAACTCAGTACCGACTGCATCCGAGGACAGGATTGAACTGAGGTCTCTGGCGCTGCGAAGCAGCAACTCTACCGCTGCGCCACCGTGCCGCCCCTCAATGTAGAACACATCTGGTGCAGATCCCTAGCTGGAGGTGAGTCACTGCTCAGACATGGGTAGTGGGTCTGCTCAGGAAACCTCTGAATACTCCACAGTCACAATCTATTGCAATCTCTGCTATTTTCACCCTGTTATTAGACTATACTCATGACAGCTGCCAACTTTATGTTGGAATCCTGACAGGTACTAAAGGGCTGACATTCTTAAATCAAAACCAAATCTATTCAATTATTTACAATAATAATATTTATAAAACAAATGCGGTAATCGAGAACCAGAGGACATAGGTTTTAGGTTAAGTGGGAAAGATTTAATAGGAATCTGAGGAGTAACTTTTTCACACAAAGGGTGGTGGGTGTATGGAACGAGCCACCAGAGGAGCTGGGACTAGTTGAGGCAGGGACTATTTGCAATGTTTAAGAAACAATTAGACAGGTACATGGATAGGATAGGTTTAGAGGAATATTGCTAAACGAAAGTGGGACTAGTGTAAGATGGGACATGTTGGTCGGTGTGGGCGAGTTGGGCCGAAGGGCCTGTTTCCACGCTGTATGGCTCTATGACCCTCTATGACTATAATTTTAATGCTATTCATTGGATTTGCTGTGCGTGAGTTGATGGCCATTTTCCATTATTACAGGTAGGTAGGTAGGTAGGTAGGTAGGTGTGAAGAGCTTTAGGACATAGAAATAGAACATCGAACATAACACAGGACAGAAGATAGACACAAAGTGCTGGGGTGACCCAGCGGGACAGGCAGCATCAATGGAGAAAAAGGATGGGTGACATTTTGGGTCAGGACCCTTCTTCGGACTGAGGAACTTCTTCAGACTCGAATCTGAAGAAGAGTCCCGACCCGAAACGTCACCCATCCTTTTTCTCCTGCGATGCTGCCTGACCCGCTGTGTTACTCCAGTAGTTTGTGTCTCTCTTTGGTGTAAACCAGCATCTGCAGTTCCTTCTTTCTACATTCCATAGACCAGTACAGCACAGCCAGGCCCTTTATGATGCCATAACACAATGCCACATTAATCTAATCTCCTCTGCATGTCCATGGTCCATATCCTTCCATTCTCCGCATATCCATCTGCCTGTCCAAAAGCCCCTTAAACGATATCTTGTGGTTATACCCAACACTGCAACTCATTCTGTCTCAATTACTTACATTTGCAATACATAGAGTCGGAGAGAGATATAGCACAGAAACTGGCCCGCCAACTCCATGCCGACAATCAATCACCCATTTACACTCATAGTCATAGGCTCAAACATTATGGAGAAAGGCCCTTCAGCCCAAATCGCCCATGCCGACCAAGATGCCCCATCTAAGCTAGTCCCGTTTGCCCATGTTTGCCCATGTATATCCCTCCTCTCCTCTTACATTAAACCAACGTTTTAATCTAATTGTACCAAATCTGTGAAATTGCACAATTTGAGCACTTTGAAGGATATTCACTGGTGGTTCAAACGTTCAGTGGTTCTTTTATTTGTCACATGTGCAAATGCAGAGTGTAATTATTAACAGAGGTCAGACTGTGGGCTTCCCTGGTCCCCTTGGCAAAGAACAACTTCCTTAAACACTTCACCGCTGTCCACCAAGGATGTGGAGCCCTGCTTTTCGGGTTGAGTTTTCAATGAGTTTTCAAGATGTTTTATTGCCAATAAATCCAGCTGCTTGGCCACCTCATTCCAGATGTTAATTCGTGAGTGTTGCCAAAGATGGCCGCCCTCCCCCGTCCCACCCTTCCCTTCACTACTCCGCCATAACACTGAACTACAATGAACTCCACCATAGAGTCAAGAGTGTTTAATTGTCAAAGGCATTGGGGCAGTTACAATGAAATTCTTACTTGCTACAGATTTACAGGCATAAAAAACTCGACAACACAACAAATAAATATACAATAAATGAATGGATCAATGGTACTTTGTTATCACATGTACCTAGGTAGAGTGAAATTCCTTTTTTGCATGCAGTTCAGTAAAAATCTTACCATACAGAGGCAGAATTATACTTACAGTAAGTAATTAGTGCAGGATTACACTGAGACAGTACACAAGGATTGTTACAATTCCACCATTATTTTGTACACTGCAAGTTCAAATTGCAGGGACTTTTATTAGTTTAATTTAATTTAGTTTAGTTGTGTTTAGAGATTCAGCACATAAACAGGTCCTTGGGGCCACAAAGTCCACACCAACTAATGATCGCCCGTACACTAGTTCTAGGGCAATTAGCAGCAGCCAATTAACCTTCAAACCCGCACGTCTTTGGAATGTGGGAGAAAACCAAAGCACCCGGAGAAAACCAACAGGGAGAACGTGCAAACTCCCTACAGACAGCATCGTAGTCAGGAACAAACCCGGGTCTCTTGCACTGTAAGGCAGCAACTCTATGGCTGCACCACTGTACACCTACAAGTTAGTTAGGAATACTCGGCAAACTAGGTAATGAGAGAGAAAGTCAAAGTAGGTAGTTTAACCTTATACAAAGTTCATAGTAGCTGGTATTGAGGTAGGGTTGTATTGGGATTGTGTAGGATGGTTCAAGAGACTGATGATTGATGGGAGGAGGCGTGTTCTTGAACCTGGAGGTCATGGCTCCCAGGCTCCTGTACTTTCTTCTCGATGGTGACTAATGTGTCTAAATTCATAAATTCATAAATTATAGGAGCATAAATTATTCGGCCCATCAAGTTTACCCCACCATTCAATCATGGCTGATCTATCTTTCCCTCTCAACCCCATTTTCTCCATAACCCCT
Organism: Amblyraja radiata; assembly: GCF_010909765.2. Lineage (NCBI taxonomy): Eukaryota > Metazoa > Chordata > Chondrichthyes > Rajiformes > Rajidae > Amblyraja > Amblyraja radiata. The sequence continues at coordinate 30,405,669 of NC_045973.1, forward strand.
GATACCTGTACTAATCAATAATCTATCAATCTGCACCTTAAAAATATCCATTGACTGCCTCCACCGCCGTCTGTAGCAATGAATTCCACAGATTCACCACCTTCTGACTAAAGGAATTCCTCCTTATTTCCTTTCCAAAGATATGTCCTTTTATTCTGAGGCTGTGCCCTCTGGTCCTAGACTCTTCCACTAGTGGAAATCATCCTCTCCACATCCACAGTACAGGTGTCAGAGGTCATGGGGAGAGGGCTGGAGAATGTGGTTAGGAGGGAGAGATAGATCAGCCATGATTGAGTGGCAGAATAGACTTGATGGGCCAAATGGCCTAATTCTACATAGAAACATAGAAATTAGGTGCAGGAGTAGGCCATTCGGCCCTTCGAGCCTGCACCGCCATTCAATATGATCATGGCTGATCATCCAACTCAGTATCCCGTACCTGCCTTCTCTCCATACCCACAAGGGCCACATCTAACTCCCTCTTAAATATAGCCAATGAACTGGCCTCGACTACCCTCTGTGGCAGGGAGTTCCAGAGATTCACCATTCTCTGTATGAAAAAAGTTCTTCTCATCTCGGTTTTAAAGGATTTCCCCCTTATCCTTAAGCTGTGACCCCTTGTCCTGGACTTCCCCAACATCGGGAGCAATCTTCCTGCATCTAGCCTGTCCAACCCCTTAAGAATTTTGTAAGTTTCTATAAGATCCCCTCTCAATCTCCTAAATTCTAGAGAGTATAAACCAAGTCTATCCCCTACTCGTATTCCTTATGACTATTCACCATCTGTGAATTCCATGGTTTTATGGGGCGCAGGAATTTGATTAAATTACCCCATTATCCTAATTTTGCCCGCAGAAACCAATTATTTAAATCTCCATTTAATGCTTTGACTAACTCCCAGCGACAATGTGAATCAGTAAACCTCCCAGGATGCACAGTATGCATTTAGTTTAGTTTAGTTTTAACCTTTACTTTAGACTTTCGAGCTACAGCACGGAAACAATCCGTTCGACCCACTGAGTCACCGCCGGCCAGCGATCACCCCGTACAATAGGAATATCTTACACACTAGGGATGAATTACAATTTTACCAAAGCTGGTTATCCTACACCCCTGTCCATCTTTGGAGTGTGGGAGGAAACCAGAGTACCCGGAGAAACCCCACGTGGTCATAGGGAGAACGTGCAAACTCCATATACACAGCACACATAGTACGATCCAACCTGGATCTCTGGCGCTGTAAGGCAGCAACTCTACCGCTGCACCACTGTGCCATCCAAAGATGAGCGAGACATCACTTTAGTTGAGAGATACAACACGGAAACAAGCCCTTTAATCCACTGTCTACACAGACCACCGATCGTCTGCTCACACTAATTCTATGTCATCCCATTATCTCATCCACTTCGTACACATTATGGGAAATTTTCAGAGGGCCAATTAACCTACAAACGCGCACGTCTTTGGGAGGTGGGAGTAAACGGAGGCACCTTGAAAAAACCCAAGCAGTCACAGGGTGAAGGTACAAACTCCACACACACACAGATAGAAACATAGAAACATAGAAATTAGGTGCAGGAGTAGGCCATTCGGCCCTTCGAGCCTGCACCGCCATTCAATATGATCATGGCTGATCATCCAACTCAGTATCCCGTACCTGCCTTCTCTCCATACCCTCTGATCCCCTTAGCCACAAGGGCCACATCTAACTCCCTCTTAAATATAGCCAATGAACTGGCCTCGACTACCCTCTGTGGCAGAGAGTTCCAGAGATTCACCACTCTCTGTGTGAAAAAAGTTCTTCTCATCTCGGTTTTAAAGGATTTCCCCCTTATCCTTAAGCTGTGACCCCTTGTCCTGGACTTCCCCAACATCGGGAGCAATCTTCCTGCATCTAGCCTGTCCAACCCCTTAAGAATTTTGTAAGTTTCTATAAGATCCCCACTCAATCTCCTAAATTCTAGAGAGTATAAACCAAGTCTATCCAGTCTTTCTTCATAAGACAGTCCTGACATCCCAGGAATCAGTCTGGTGAACCTTCTCTGCACTCCCTCTATGGCAATAATGTCCTTCCTCAGATTTGGAGACCAAAACTGTACGCAATACTCCAGGTGTGGTCTCACCAAGACCCTGTACAACTGCAGTAGAACCTCCCTGCTCCTATACTCAAATCCTTTTGCTATGAAAGCTAACATACCATTCGCTTTCTTCACTGCCTGCTGCACCTGCATGCCCACTTTCAATGACTGGTGTACCATGACACCCAGGTCTCGCTGCATCTCCCCTTTTCCTAGTCGGCCACCATTTAGATAATAGTCTGCTTTCCTGTTTTTGCCACCAAAATGGATAACCTCACATTTATCCACATTATACTGCATCTGCCAAACATTTGCCCACATTTGCCAGCCTATCCAAGTCACCTTGCAGTCTCCTAGCATCCTCCTCACAGCTAACACTGCCCCCCAGCTTAGTGTCATCCGCAAACTTGGAGATATTGCCTTCAATTCCCTCATCCAGATCATTAATATATATTGTAAATAGCTGGGGTCCCAGCACTGAGCCTTGCGGTACCCCACTAGTCACTGCCTGCCATTGTGAAAAGGACCCGTTTACTCCTACTCTTTGCTTCCTGTTTGCCAGCCAGTTCTCTATCCACATCAATACTGAACCCCCAATGCCGTGTGCTTTAGGTTTGTATACTAATCTCTTATGTGGGACCTTGTCGAAAGCCTTCTGGAAGTCCAGATACACCACATCCACTGGTTCTCCCCTATCCACGCTACTAGTTACATCCTCAAAAAATTCTATAAGATTCGTCAGACATGATTTACCTTTTGTAAATCCATGCTGACTTTGTCCAATGATTTCACCACTTTCCAAATGTGCTGCTATCCCATCTTTAATAACTGACTCTAGCAGTTTCCCCACTACCGATGTTAGACTAACTGGTCTGTAATTCCCCGTTTTCTCTCTCCCTCCCTTCTTAAAAAGTGGGGTTACGTTTGCTACCCGCCAATCCTCAGGAATAGAACATGAGGTCAGGCTCAAACCCAGGTTCTACCAGCGGTTCTACCAGCTGCGCCACTGTGCTGCAAAAACGGACTTCATGCTTGCATTCGGACAGGATACAACCGCAGTAATGGTGTCGGTGTTGTTCAGAGTTCCAGCATTCTGGTTTGTAGCCACTCTCTTGACAGTCCCTCTCCCACTTTATCTCCCTCTCCCTCTCCCTCTGTCACAACCCTAGATCCTCTTAGATCGCGAGAGCCATATCCCGCTACACCTTTAAGTTTTTCTTTTTACATAGAAACATAGACATAGAAATTAGGTGCAGGAGTAGGCCATTCGGCCCTTCGAGCCTGCACCGCCATTCAATATGATCATGGCTGATCATCCAACTCAGTATCCCGTATCCCGTACCTGCCCGTAATTCATCCCTAGTTTGAAACTTTTTATACCAAAGTGCCTTTTCAATAAAACTGGGGCTATTGTAAATTACATAACATTCCACAATGCTGAATTTTAACGGCGACCATTTTTCTTCCAGACTGGTATAAATCACCAGAGGTAGCGCTTGCTTATCTTATTTTTCCACAGCAGTTTGAATGGGCCCCAGCCAGGATAAAATAGTTAATCAAACGTGCAGCAACTCCTTAGTTTAGTGACACATGCTACCCAGACATGGAGCTCCCTCAATTCTATTTTAAAACACAAGAAAAAGAAACATGGTTTTTAGGAAGGAACTGCAGATGCTAATTCGCACCAAAGATAGACACAAAATGCTGGAGTAAGTCAGCGGGACAGGCAGCATCACTGGATAGAAGGAATGGGTGACGTTTCGTGTCGAGACTCTTTCAGTCTGAAGAAGGGTCTCAACCTGAAACGTCACCCATTCCTGCTATCCAGGGATGCTGCCTGTCCCGCTGACTTACTCCAGCATTTTGTGTCTTTCGAGAGAAAAATGGGCCAGGCCATTCGGTCCCTTGCGCTTGCTCTGCTATCGAAGATCATGGAATATCTTTTTGCATCAAGTCCACTTCACCTCTTCATCCTTCCATTCCTTGATTCCCCAAACTCTTTCTCTGCCAATCTTGAATATACCCGATGACTGGAGGGGGAAACTACCTTTCAGGGTCCCTACCTAGTCGGAGAGGCAGCTATTTTCCAGGCTGCAGCTTCGACCCGTCCTCGCGGCCTACCAGCGGACCTGGAGCGGCGTTTCCTGTCGGGGACCGCCCAGAACCTCGGCTTCGGCGGCGGCACAGCGCTGGAGCGCTATCGCGGAGCGGGCAATGCCTTGCCCGGGTCGCCGCGCTGGAGCTCCGGTGAGCTGAAGATCGCTGAGGAAAACATCGCGGAGCTGCGGGACTGTCGAGCGACCAGCTGCGGGCGGCGGTGCTGAACTTTACACCGGGAGCCTGGGATCTCTAGATGAGATCGCCAGTTGTGGAGCTCCAACCGGCGCGGCCTTGTTGGCTTCGGAAGCCGCGGCCTCCAGTACGGAAGCGGACATTCCAGGGTTCCCAAGCCGCTGAGAGGACTCTCCCGACGCCGGAGCAACATCACCCGGCGAGAACGGCCTGGAACATCGGGCCTCTGTAGAGGCAACTGTGGAGGCCTCAATAGGCCCGACTATGGGTGAACTGGGGTTGGGGACTGGACTTTGTGCCTTCCCTCATAATGGGAACCATTGTGGGGGGATGTTCTTTGTGTTTAAAACTCTTATTAATGTTATGTCTGTATTCCTTCTTTATGCGCTGCAAAATGGCAAGAAGCATTTCACTTCACTACACCTAGGTGTATGTGAATGTGACCAATAAAATACCTTTGATACCTTTGACTGAAGGTCTTTAGCCTACCAGAGAATTTCAGGGATTTAGAATATTCCTTTCTTCCCAGCTGTTATCAGGCAACTGAACCATCCTATCACCAACTAGAGAGCGGTCCTGACCTTTTTAGTATTTTAGTTTAGTTCAGACATACAGCGCGGAAACACGCACTTCGGCCCACTGAGTCCATGCTGACCAACCAATCCTCGCACACTAACACTATCCTACACACACTGGGGACAATTTACAAATTTACCAAGCTAATTAACCTGCAAACCTGTACGTCTTTGGAGTGTGGGAGAAAACCTACGCAGGTCTCGAAGAGAACGTACAAACTCCGTACAGACAGCACCCGTAGTCAGGATCGAACCCGGGTCTCAGGTGCTGTAAGGCAGCAACTCTACTGCATTGAAGACACTAGGATTATCTTTCATCGGACTTTACTGGACTTAATCTTGCACCAAACAGTATTCCCTTTATCCTGCATCTATACACAGTGGACGGCTTGATTGTCATTATGTGCAGTCTTTCCACTGACTGGATAGCACGCACCAAAAGCTTTTCACTGTACCTTGGTACACGTGACAACAAACTAAACTAAACAATTTGAAATCAAATAAATGTCTCCTTATTTCAGCCCCATCTGGGCAGACCCTTATCCTGAGACTTAGCCCCAGTTTTAGACTTCCCAGCTTGCGAGACCAGCTCCCAGCCACCAGCACACCGAACCTTCTCACAACCATGCCTGCCCCAATGAGACCATCTCTCGTTCTTCTCCTGTGATCCTGCAATCTTACCATTGCTTCCCAAAGGACAACTGCAATGGTTCAATGGTCTTTTATTATCACGTGTACCAAGGTACATTGACCTTCTGTTTTTGTATACAGATCAGTAAGATTATTGCCATGCATAAGTACAATCCCCGATTAGTCACAGCTCACTGAGTCCATATGCAAGAATCGCTAGGTTTGGCCGCCATTTTAATGTCTCACCTGCAGCTGGTCATAAAGGTCCATTGCAGCCGTCCATTCTATCCGGTCGTGCATAGATGCTGCCCGACCCATCGAGTTCCACCAGCACTGTTGCTTAAGGTTCCAGAATCTTAGGCAACAACTCTACCGCTGCTCCACCGTGCCGCCCCACGAGCTCCTAGTGTCTCCAGTATCCTTCCTCTGTTGCTCTGGGGTCTCAGTCCAGATTCCTGCACTTGTGTAAAGTCTCTGAACAGCCCTGAGCCTCAGAGACAAGCATACTATCTGTTGAACCGCAGCTGGGTAATAAATCTGGCCTTGCCACATATACTCACATCCTGGGATTTAATTAAAGAAAACTGAAACCAAAACCTCTGTCCCTGAGGCATCTCATTTTCCCCTCTTACCTCCTGGGAATTTCAAACACATTTAACATCCATGACAATGGGAAAACTAAGGCAACAAGTGGCCCTCAATTATCTTGTTGGGATAATAAAACATTTATATTTCAACACTTTTCATTCCAGTTCTTTTAGAGATGCAGGTAGACAAAAGTGCTGGAGAAACTCAGCGGGTGCGGCAGCATCTATGGAGCGAAGGAAATAGGCAACGTTTCGGGCCGAAACCCTTCTTCAGACTGAAGATAGTTTTACAACCATATTATCTTTTAGAGATGCAGTGTGGAAACGAGTCCACTGAGTTAACGCCGACCATCGATCACCCGTTTACATCAGCTCAACGTTATCCCACTTTCTTATCACATTTGGGGCATTTTATTTTACAGAGGGCAAATTAACCGACAAGCCCACACGTCTTTGGGATGCGGGAGGAAACTGGAGCACCCGGAGGAAACCGACGTGGTCAGCGGCAGAACGTGCACACTCCGCACAGACAGCAGCCGAAGACAGGATGGAATCTGGGACACTGGTATTGCGAGGCAGCAGCTCTACCAGTTGTGCCACTGTGCGCTGTGTCTGAAGAAGGATCCCACCCCGAAACGTCATCGATCCATGTCCTTCAGAGATGCTGCCTGACCCGCTGAGTTACTCCAGGCTTTGTGGCTTTTTTGCATCTGCACTCCCTTGTGTCAGCTGGAAATACTCAACAAGGCTGACATGCCCGAACGTTCTCATCGATTTGCAACCCCACCAGAAGTTAATTCATATTCCCAACCCAACTTAACGATTCAGAAAAGCAGGCTCAAGCAAAAATCTGTGAGCAGACAGACGTAGAACTAATATAACTGAGGATGCAATGATCAGTCGATCTTCAGATGCTGGTTTGTACCAAAGATAGTCACAAAATGCAGGAGTAACTCAGCGCGTTAGGCAACATCTCTGGAGAACATGGATAGGTAACCTGCCTGAGGTTAGACAAAAGTGCTGGAGAAACTCAGCGGGTGAGGCAGCAGCTATGGAGCAAAGGAAATAGGCAACGTTTTGGGCTAAAACCCTTCTTATTTTTGGCTGGACTGATTAGTCCTGGTTTTATCTCACCTACAGCTCTTCACCACCTTCATCCAACCCGATACTTTCAACCTGAAGAAGGGTCCCGAACCGAAACGTCACCCATCCTTTTTCTCTGGAGATGCTGCCTAAATCACTGAGTTTCTCCAGCATTTTGTATCTATCTTTCATATAAACTAGCATCTGCAGTTCTTTGTTTCTGTATTGAGTATAGAAATTGGCATGTTATGTTATAGTTGTACAAGACATTGGTGAGGTTGCATTTGTGTTCAGTTTTGAAATAGGAAGGGTGTCATTTTGCTGCAAAGAGTGTGGAGAAGATTTACGAGGATGCTGCCAGGACTCGAGGGCCTGAGCTACATTGTGAGGTTGAGCAGGTTAGGACTCTATTCCTTGGAGTGCAGGAGGCTGGGGTGTAATTTTATAGAGGTGTATAAAATAATGAGGAATAGATAGCATGATAGCGTGAAGCCCAGTCTTTAACCAAGAGTAAGGACCGGAGAGCATAGGTTTAAGGTGAGAGCGGAACATTTAAAAATAACCTGAAGGGTAACTTTTTCACTCAGTGGGTGGTGAGTAAATGGAACAAGCTACCAGTGGAGATAGTTGAGCCAGGTACTACAGCAACATTTAAAATAGATTTGGGCACATAGTTCATGTCATAGCAGCAGAATTAGGCCATTCGGCCCATCGATTTATACTCCATCATGGCTGATCTATCAATCATGGCTGATCTATCTTTCCCTCTCAACCCCATTCTCCTGCCTTCTCTCCGTAACCTGGATGGTACATGGATAGTGTAGGAAGGAACTGCAGATGTTAGTTTAAACCAAAGATAGATACTAAAAGCTGGAGTAACTCAGCGGGTCAGACAGCATCTCTGGAGAAAAGGAATAGGTGACGTTTCGGGTCGAGACATTTTATGGATAGGACAGGTTTTGAGGGATATGGGCTAAATGCGGGCAGGTGGGACTAGTGTAGATGGAGAATCTTGGTCGGCATGGACAAGGTGGGCTGAAGGGCCTGTTTCCGTGCTGTATGACTCTACGACTCTATAACATAGAGGAGCAAGACACTAATATTTTTGAATGAGTTAATCACTTGCATTAATACAACATGTCCTGGATTTTCTGGCATCATCCACAGCCCGCACCTAGCACGGCAGTCCGTTGTTGTGTAACGCTGTTGCCAAATAAACCCCATACGCAAAACTCCAGGGGAAAAATAATTGGACAGCCATCTTAGCCACGGCCCCTGGCTCACGTAGCTGGCTGTCAATCCTAACAAAATAATTCATATGCCCAGAACATACAAAAACTATTACAAATTTATGAAAATATTTTTTTTTAATTGTGACATTGAAAAAAATCTAAATGTAGAACAATGCAATTGAAAAGAATAAACTACATTAATTCAAAAATACAACTTGCTAGAATTATTATTTAACAGTGAATATTACTCACAAACGCCCCTGCGATTTAAGAAAAAAATCTTCCAATTATTTATTTTATCAGATACAAACTTGGGGAATAAAATTCTCTTTGGGATTTTGAGAGATAGGATTCCTGGGCAGATATGAGGTGCTCGAGATGATAGACAAATTTTACCGGGTTCTCCGGTTTCCTCACACATCCCAAAGACATGCGGGTTTGAAGGTTAATTGGCCCTCTGTAAATTGCCCCTAGTGTGTTGGGTGATGCGGAAGTGGGATAACATAGAACTAGCGTGAATGGGTGATGGATGGTCGGCTTGGACTCGGTGGGCAGAGGGGCCGATTTCCATGCTGTATCTCCAAAACTAGAGGCCAGAGGAAGACAACATCCTTGCTGGCAAAGTCTGCATACTTCTACCATCGGAAACAGATTCAAAATAGTCTCCCGAATGCTGACCGTCTCAATCTATACTTCATCGAGGACAAAGAAGCAATGTTCTCCGGAGACCCTTGGAATTCCTTGTACAATGTGGGACATTGTTTGCTCCAAGCTAATAATATATTTCTTATTTAATAATGTGCAAGAGATTTAACCTGCAAGGAAGGTTTGCCATTTAACAGTTTAAAAACGTGCAGAAATCTTGCAACACGAGTTAAAAGAGTTTCTGTCTTTGCCCAGTTCTTGCCAAGTTCTCTCCCCTTCATTCCTCAGATACTCCCAGCCTGTGGAGAGGTTGGTTCCACTAGTGGGAGAGTCCAGGACCAGAGAGCACAGCCTCAAAATAAAAGGAGATACCTTTCGAATGGAGATGAATTCCTCATAAAATGCTGGAGTAACTCAGCTGGTCGAGCAGCATCTCTGGAGAAAGGAATAGGTGACATTTTGGATCAAAACCCTTTTTCAGATCTAATTGGCTTCGGTAACAATGTAACTCGTCCCTAGTGTGTAGGATAGTGCTAGTGTACGGGGTGATCGCTGTTCGGCGTGGACCCGATGCGCTGATTCTCTAAAGTTTAAAGTCTAGAGAAGATAACAGCAGTCTTGATTTCACATCGTACCTGCCTGGGTTCCAAGTGCTGCTCCAAGCTCCCTCTAGTGGTGTTATCATGTAGTCCAAGACTTGGTGCAGAGATTGGCTCCATGACTCAATAACATTGGTCGGCATGAGAACGTTGGGTCGAAGGGCCTGTTACCTTCTGCCTGACTCTATGACTCTAATCATACAGGGGAGATGGGAATAGACACAGCGATTGATTTAGCTGAAGATAAATAGGAGGCGGCTCAAATGGACCATAATCCACAGGGGGGGATCTTATAGAAACTTACAAAATTCTTAAGGGGCTGGACAGGCTAGATGCAGGAAGATTGTTCCCGATGTTGGGGAAGTCCAGGACAAGGGGTCACAGCTTAAGGATAGAGGGGAAATACTTTAGGACCGAGATGAGGAAAACATTTTTCACACAGAGAGTGGTGAATCTTTGGAATTCTCTGCCACAGAAGGTAGTTGAGGCCAGTTCATTGGCTATATTTAAGAGGGAGTTAGATGTGGCCCTTGTGGCTAAATGGATCAGGGGGTATGGAGAGAAGGCAGGTACGGGATACTGAATTAGTTGATCAGCCATGATCATATTGAATGGCGGTGCAGGCTTGAAGGGCCGAATGGCCTACTCCTGCACCTATTTTCTATGTTTCTATAATCTGGATGGGCCGAATGGTTTGTTCCACATGCCCCTGTGTGAGTGTCTGGTACAAGGAAGCTGCTCCAGGGCACCCTGCTGAGTTTCACTGTGGTCAAATTATATTGATGGCGTCGGGTTTTATTCTTCCACACAGCTTGAAATGTCCTTTGCGTCGACTTTTCATCTGAGCTTCAGGTTGGTAGCTTTTCTTCTTCCCACTCCTGCTCCGGCACTTTGGGATCTTTCCATGTCCCTGATTGAGTCAGAGGCTGTGCGGTCAAATCCCACTCTGGAATCCAGAACACAGAGACCCAGGCTACCACTCCAGAGTGGCACGGAGAGACTGCAGCCCTGCCAAAAGAGCCGAGGGTGGAAACAGCATGTTCATCTGAAGATAGACACAAAATGCTGGAGTAACTCTGCGGGACAGGCAGCATCCCCGGAGAGAAGGAATGGGTGATGTCTCAGGTCGAGACCCTTCTTCAGACTGAGAGTCAGGGCAGAGGGAAACGAGAGATATCGACGGCGATATAGGGAGATATTGAACTAATTAATGAAAGACGTGCAAAAAGGTAACAATGATCAAGGGAACGGTCCATTGCTAATTGTGGGCTAGGTGAAAATGAAACTCAGCAGGACGACAGTGAAACTAGTACAATGACTAGGGTGGGGGAGGGGCAGAGAGAGAGGGGATGCAAGGATTGCTTGAAGTTAGAGAAATCATTCTTCATGCCACTGGGTTGTAAGTTGTACATGCTCAGCTCCATCAGTTTGTAAAATAAACCGTGGCACTGGTTTGAAGAGACCCAAAGGGAGTTCTCCTCAGGGCCTTGACAACCAACAGTACTACAGCTCATTATCTATTAACAGAGTCAAAGAGTCTTACAGCGTGGAAACAGGCCCTTTGGGTATGGGCCGTTAGGTATTTTGAAAGCAGAGTTTGACAGATTCTTGATTAGCAAAGGTGTCAGAGGTCATGGGGAGAAAGCAGGAGAATGGGGTTGACAGGGAAAGATAGATCAGCCATTGAATGGCAGAGTAGGCTTAATGAGCTGAATGGACTAATTCTGCTCCTATGACTTATGAACTTATGAACATAATATAAAGACCAGTCCATCACGGGTACTGACCTCCCCGCATCAAAGGGATCTACAGGAGTCACTGCCTCAAAAAGACAGCCAGCTTCATCAGAGACCCACACGAACCTGGCCACACTCTCATTTCACTCCTGCTATTGGGAAGAAAGTACAGGAACCTGAGAACTGTAAAGTCCAGGTTCAGGAGCAGCTTCTTCCCTACAAACATCAGGCTATTAAACACTACAACCTTCACATATGCTCTGAACTACACAGACTTGGGGGCATTGTTTTTGTCTCTGCACTATTGTTCTTTGCTTTTTATATACTGTACTTCTTTTGTTTTGTTGAATATTATGTGTTTACAGAAGACTGTGTTCTGTGTGTGCTGCTGCAGTAAGAATTTCATTGCTGTGTTTTGGGGCAAATGACAGTAAAACACTCTTGACTCTTGACTCTCTATGTATTGTGTGCACTTTATGAGCTTCACACAGAGTTTCATTACATCAAGTCAAGTCAAGTCAAGTTTATTTGTCACATACACATACGAGATGTGCAGTGAAATGAAAGTGGCAATGCTCGCGGACTTTTGTGCAAAAGACAAACAACCAAACAACCAAACAAACTATAAACACATTCATAACACACATATTCTTTTACATAATAAATAATGGAAGGAAAAACGTTCAGTAGAGTTAGTCCCTGGTGAGATGGGAGTTTACAGTCCGAATGGCCTCTGGGAAGAAACTCCTTCTCAACCTCTCCGTTCTCACTATATGGCAACGGAGGCGTTTGCCTGACCGTAGCAGCTGGAACAGTCCGTTGCAGGGGTGTAAGGGGTCTCTCATGATATTGTTGGCTCTGGAGTTGCACCTCCTGATGTATAGTTCCTGCAGGGGGGCAAGTGAAGTTCCCATAGTGCGTTCGGCCGAACGCACTACTCTCTGCAGAGCCTTCTTGTCCTTGGCAGAGCAATTCCCAAACCAGATGGTAATGTTCCCGGACAAGATGCTTTCCACCGCCGCTGCGTAGAAGCACTGGAGGATCCTCGGAGACACTCTGAATTTCCTCAATTGCTTGAGGTGGTAAAGGCGCTGCCTTGCCTTACTCACGAGTGCTGAGGCGTGTGATGCCCATGTCATATCCTCGGAGATGTGGACTCCCAGATATTTAAAACAGTTCACCCTATCCACAGGATCCCCATTTATCCTCAATGGAGTGTACGTCCTCGGATGATGTGCCCTCCTAAAGTCCATGATCAGCTCCTTCGTTTTTTTGATGTTCAAGAGGAGGCTGTTATCCTGGCACCAGAGTGCTAGATCAGCCACCTCCTCCCGGTAGGCCTTCTTGTCGTCGTCTGAGATCAGGCCCACCACCACAGTGTCATCAGCAAACTTAATTATTGAGTTGGAGCTGAACCTAGCCACACAGTCATGTGTGTACAGGGAGTACAATAGGGGGCTGAGGACGCAACCCTGGGGCGATCCTGTGCTCAGGGTGAGGGACTTTGATGTATTCCCTCCCATCTTGACTACCTGGGGCCTGGCGGTGAGAAAGTCCAGGACCCAGGCACACAGGGAGGTGTTGAGCCCCAATTCCATTAGCTTCCCGGCCAGTCTGGTGGGATCATCATATACACATACAGTGTGTACCAATGACAATAAACCAATCTGAATGTTATTAATACATCACTTTTAGTACAAGCTTACTATTGCACAAACTGGTTGCTGGAGTTCTTGTCAGAGAGTCATAGAGTCCGACAGTGTGGAAACAAGCACTTTGGCCCAACTTGCCCACACTGGCCAACATGTCCCATCTACACTAGTCCCACCCATACCTCTCTAAATCATGTACCTGTCTAAACGTTTTTTAAACGTTGCGATTGTACCTGCCTCAACTCCCTTTCCTGGCAGCTCGTTCCATACACCCACCACACTTTGTGTGAAAAAGTTTACCCCTCAGGTACCTATTAAATATTTCCCCCCTCACCTTAAACCCACGCCCTCTGGTTCTCAATTCCCCGACTCTGGTCAAGAGATTCTGTGCATATACCCGATTTTATTCCTCTCATGATTTTGTACAACTCTTTCAGATTACCCCTCATCCTCCTGTGCTCCAAGGAATAGAGTCCCAGCCCGCTCAACCTCACGCTATAGCTCAGGGCCTCGAGTCCGAGCAACATCCTTGTAAATCTTCTCTGCACCCTTTCCAGCTTGACAACATCTTTCCTATAGGGGGGTGGCCAGAACTGTACGCAATACTGTAAATGTGGCCTCGCCAACATGAAGGCCATTTCAATACCGCTTCGCTGAGTTGAGCGTTGAGCACTTTGGAACACCAAGTCCTTGTGAAAGCAGTCAGAGATAAACTAATATTTCTTGTATTTAGTTTAGTTTAGTTTAGAGATACAGCACGGAAACAGCCCCTGTGGCTCACCGAGTTCACGCTGACCAGCGATCCCCGCACACTAAAGGGCCTGTCCCACTTACGTGATTTTTTCGGCGGCTTGCCGGCACCTTTCATAGTCGCAGCAGGTCGCCGAAAATTTTCAAAATGGTGAAAATCCAGCGGCGACCAGAAAAAAGTACGATGAGGCCATTCGTTCCCTCTAGGCTGTTCCCCATACCATCGCTGACCTCTGACCTAACTCCACATTTGATGGAACACCATCGTGCGGAGATAGCTGTTTCCTCTTGTAAACTGAGGCCACCAGGTTCAATAATAGCATCTTCCAAACAACCTTCAGGCTCTTGAGCACTAGGTCTAGGTTTATTATTGTCTCATGTACTGAGGTTCAATGAAAAGCATGGGGTTGCATTCTATCCAAATAGATCAAACAATGCTGTTCAACACTACATGCACTAACCATGGGCATGAGCTTCTAGTGACTGCCTTCGGATGCACTACGGAGTTTCCGGTTATTGACACAAGTTTTGTGGTTATTAGTTTATTGCTGCAAGCAAGAATGTTATTGTTCCATAGGGCTGTGCGGTGACACAGTGGTAGAGTTGCTGCATCACAGGGCCAGAGAACAAAGTTCGATCCTGACTATGGGTGCTGTCTGTGTGGAGTTTGTACGTTCTCCCTGTGGCCACTTGATTTTCCTCTGGGTGCCCCGGTTCCCTCCAACACGCCGAAGACGTGCGGGTTTGTATGTAAATTGGCTTCTGTAAATTGTAAATTGTCTCTAGTTTGTAGGGTAGAACTAATGTGTGGGGATCGCTGGTCAGCGCATGCAGTGGGTCGAAGGGCCTGTTTCCACGCTGTATCTCTCAACTAATCTAAACTAGTCAGTATATCTGACAATTAAACACTTTTGACTATTGAACTTCCTGAACCAACATTTGCAGCAGAGGGTCGAGTCTTCAAGGGGTGGGGGTGACAGATGAAAAACCCCACTGCGTTCACCTATCTCCCACAGCGGCGTATCTAGAAGCGCTGTCACCACAACAGCTTCAACGACTCGCGTTCGATTCTCACCTCCGGTAATGTCGGTGTGGAGTTTGCACTTTCACTCTGTGACCTTGTGGATCTCCTTCTTGAGTTGGTTTCGTTTATTATTGTCACGTGTACCGAGGTACAGTGAAAAGCTTTTGTTTGCACCCTCGCCAGTCAAAGACTGTACATGATTACAATCAAGCCATTTACAGTGCACAGGTAAAGCATACATGGTACATTTAGTGCAAGAAGAAGTCTGCTTAAGTCCTGTTAAACATTGTCCGAGGGTCTCCAATGAGGTAGATAGGGGGTCAGGACTGCTCTCTTACTGATGAGAGGATGGGTCAATTGCCGATAACAGCTGGGAAGAAGCTGTCCCTGAATCTGGAGGTGTGCGTTTTCTGTACCTGATGGGAGAGGGGAGAAGAGGGAGTGACCGGGGTGAGACTGGTCATTTATGATGCTGTGGCCTTGACGAGGCAGCGTGAAGTGCAGATGGTCAATGGAAGGGAGGCCGGCTTATGTGGTGGTCTGGGCTGCAATTTCTTGCGAAAACAGCATAGTGATGGAGGAACTCAATGGGTTGGGCAGCATCTGTGGAGGAAATTAACAGGCGATGTTTCAAGTCAGGACCCTTCTTCAGACCAATTGGAATAAGGAGAGGAGGGGGAGGGGGAGATGAAAGGTAAAATATAGAGGTGGAGGTGGGATAAAGTCTAGTGCAGATGTATGTGGTGGGGGGGGGGGGGGGGGGTGGTGGTGACGACGGGCAATGGGTGGAGTAAGAGTCAAAGATTCCATAGTGAAAAGGAGACAAAAGGGTGTAAGATAAAGAAAGGAGGAGTGAATTGTAAAGCTGCAAGGGGACATGCAGGAGGGAAAGGGGAGGGGAAAGAGGGGGGGGGAGGGGAAAGAGGGGGGGTAGGGGAAAGAGGGGGAGGAGGGGAAAGAGGGGGGGAGGGAGGGGAAAGAGGGGGGGAGGGAAAAGAGGGGGGGAGGGAAAAGAGGGGGGGAGGGAAAAGAGGGGGGGAGGGAAAAGAGAGGGGGAGGGGAAAGAGGTGGAAAGAGGGGAGGAGGGGGCGGGGGAGGGGGCGGGGGGGAAAGGGGGGGAGAGGGGGGGAGAGGGGAGGGAGAGGAACTTTGCCCCTCTCACCTAAACCCCATGTATTTGACATTCCTCAGAGGGACATTTGCACCTTGAGATAAAGGTTCTGACTGTTTATCCTCTATAAGCCTCTAATAATTTTACAAACTTCTCTCTGGTCGTCCATCAGTCTCCAAGGGGGAAAGTGTTTAACGCATATGTGCGGGGCATTTTTTTTACAGAGTGTAAAAAGAGAGCGTCTGTCTATTCTTACCTCTCATGTTCTCATTTAATGAGGGGTAGCGTTTTCGCCCAAAGTGTGGTGGGTGTATGGAACGAGCTGCCTGAGGAGGTAGATGAGGCAGGTGCTCTCGCAACGTTTAAGAAGCAATTAGACAGGTGCATGGATAGGACATGATTAGAGGGATATGAACCAAACGCAGGCAGGCGGGACCAAAGATTATAGAGGAGCAAAATCTTTGGGCGGGACCACCGTAGATGGGACAGGTCGGTCGGTGGGTGTGGGCAAGATGGGCTTGTTTCCACGCTGTATCACTCTATTACTCACTGGCCAATTTCATGTCGATTTCATTTATTTCAAATCAATCACGCAGGCAGTAGAACATAGAGGAGGCGCAGCAGTAGAGTTGCTGCCTGACAGCACCAGAGTCCCGGGTTTGTACAGAGTTTGTACGTTCTCCCTGCGCCCGAGTGGGTTTTCTCCGGGTGCTCCAGATTCCTCCCACACTCCAAAGTGCAGGTTTGCAGATTAATTGACTTTGGTGAAATAGTAAATTGTCTCTAGTGTGCAGGATAGTGTTAGTGTATGGAGTGATCGCTGATTGGCACAGACTTGGTGGGTGATATAATAGGTCAGAATGATCTAACAATACTTGTTACTCCAGCACTTTGTGTCTATTGTCGATATAAACCAACACCTGCATTATTATTGTCATTATAGAGAAACACTGAACATTTTTCCTCGTTTATTATATTGTTTACAGAGTACCATGCTTACATACTCTGTTGTGCTGCTGCAAGTAAGAATGCCATTGTTCTGTCTCGGACACACAACAATAAAACACTCTTGACACTATCTCAACTTGCACTCGAAGACCTAATGAAATTTCAGCCGACATCCACCCGCTTTATTTTTGTGCAGAATTGGGTCTTTATCAAGTGTGGAGAACCTGCACGGGTTTGCCAGAGGGGTGGAGAGTTCAATGGAATTAAATGGAGGAGATGGTGTGGCTGTTTGTTAGCCGCGGTACGAGGGGTTGAATGGAGAGAGAGAGAAGGGGAGGCGTCACCCTGGGTATAGGGGACTGGGAGGGGCGGCGCGAATATTGTATAAAAGCTCAATAGCGAGACAGGGGCGCCTCGCTCGCTCAATATCAACCCAGGGATCGCCGGCCGTGCTTAAGCCGCCCAACCTTGGGATTTAAGCAGCAAAGTTTGGTGATCCTTGATGCCGAGACTCTCACTGAGCAAACTCAACACCTGTGACCACCCCGACTCGGGAGGTGTTGGTTTCCCAAAGTATTAAACAGGAAGAATTTGTCACATTGCAACACTTGAATTCTCACTATTCTAAAATAAAACCATGAAGACTGCAACATCACTGACTGGAACTCTGGGCACGCTGCTCTTTTGGAATATTATTAATCTGTGGGGCGTGGGGGCTAAAGTGAACATTCCCAGACTCAAGCTGACTTATAAAGGTACGTGAATTAATGTATTGCCTTTACATACATTGTATCTGTTGGTTTTCTTTCTCTTGGGTGCGCGGTGGTGGGGTGAGAGTTAGGTTGACTAAATACACAACATTTAATAAGTTGTACACTTCATGACTTTTAGACTGCTCGGGTTAAATTCGCAACAAGGCATTTATAACCGGAATCGGATTTATTACCTAAAGAATATTGTGAGTTTTTAATGGAATTATTAATGATAAACGGATGATATATATCGCAGCAATCAACTGCCTAATGTAACCGGTTTGAAATGAATGAAATCGATATGAAATTGACCAGTGAATCCGCCTGATCTTTCAAGGATATTGGGTAAAGATTGTGATCGGACGCGGTTGTTAAGAGCTTTTTAGTTTTCTTCCTTTGATCTTCTCTTGTTTATAGAAAAGCAGATAATAATTTTTCCCACGCGACTACTATAAAGATGGATGTGGTTAGTGCTTTTAGATCGGTCTGCCTCGCCTGACTACTTTAGTTTAGAGATATAGTATGGAAACAGGCCCTTCAGCCCACCGACCATCGATCGCACCTGTTCACGTGTTAGCCCACTTTCTAATCTACACACTAGGGCAATTTCACACGGGCAAATTAACGGGATGTGGGAGAAAACTTACGCGATCACAGCGAGAACGTGCAAACTCCGTACAGACAGCACCCGAGGTCAGGATCGAACCCGGCTCGTGAGGCAGCAGCTCTACCGCTGCCGCTACTCCCACTATCAGAGTTGAGGCGTGCCCGGCTGGGACGGTGCAGAGCCGCCGGCACTCCAGACTACTGGGGAAGTTCTGTACAAGTGTGGGTCAGGGACAGACGGACCGGGTAAGTAGATTACAGAGAAACAGCCTTCAGTGAAACTCAACTATAGTTACACTACACTGAATGCCAAGAGCGCTGGCTGTCTGAAGTGGGAAAGGACGGACTGACTTTCCATTCCACGAAATTCCCCGGTGGTGGGGTGACACGTTTAGAGTGGCGAGTCCGTCATCTCTCCCCCAGCTGGTAACATCTGCATATCATCATTCCCGTGCCCCGTCTAGAGAGAGCGAGAGAGAGAGAGGGAGCTTCCCACCTGAATTGTGCAGTGCTTGCTCCGTCTAACACTGTATATCATTTCCCAGTGCGATTGCATCTGCCGTTCCTAATTTGTGAGTTGTGTTTAAAATGAGGGTCAGAAGATGTAACGTTTGAACTGTGTGAGTGGGTGTTGGTGTGTGAGAGAGTGTGTGCGTGAGAGAGCATATGTGTGGGCATCTACACTTAATTGCAGCGTGATTTGCCCTAATTTCGATTTAAATGGAGCAATTAGATTGTGTAGTTAATTGTAAGGCACTTTGGGACATTTAAAAGTAGTAAAAAATGTGTTTCTTTCCCAGTAAACCCCAACACAATTCACGGATGTGGAAACACATGATCCTGCAGAGGCTGGAACCTTAAGCAGAAAACAAAATTATTAGATAAACATGTTTCGAATGATATGGGCCAAACGCAGGCAGATGGGACTAGTGTAGACGAGGCAGGTTGGTCGGTGTGGGCAAGTTGGGCAGAAGGGCCTGTCTCCACTGTTGTTCCCTGGGGGCACCTCCTGCAGCCGTCCTCGAGGACCTGGTAGACCAGACCCCGATTCCCACCGGGGTGATCTTGCAGAAGTGTATAAAACCATGAGGGGAATAGACAGGGTAGATGCACTAAGTCTTTGACCCAGACTAGGAGAATCAAGAACCAGGGGACATAGGTTTAAGGTGAAGGGGGAAAGATTTAATGGGAACCTGAGGGGCAACTTTTTTACACAAAGGATGGTAGGTATATGGAATGAGTTGCCAGTGGAGGTAGTTGAGGCAGGTACTATCACAATGTTTAAGAAACATCTGGACAGGTACATGGATCGGATAGGTTTAGAAGGCTATGGACCAAATGCAGGCAGGTGGGATTAGTGTAGATGGAACATTGGTTGACGTGAGCAAGTTGGGCATAAGGACCCAATTCCACACTGTATGACTCTATGACGCTTTGTGCCTTTTTTTGTAAACCAGCTTTGTCCAGTTCCTTGCTCCTACTAATACTGTTTTCACCGTATGCCCAGGGACTGGGTCAATTGCAGCTTTAACCCTTTTAATTAAAATGTTGGCTCCATCTGAACCACAAGGAAGAATGTTAATTTATTGTTATATACATCACGGTTTCTTGTCTGGCAACTGAACCATCAACAACTGGAGAGCGGTCCTGAGCTACTATCTACCTCATCGGAGATCCTCGGACTGTCTTTAATCGGAATTTACTGGATTTTATTTTACACTAAACATTATTCCCTTTATCCTGTATTTGTACATTGTGGGGGGGCTTATTTGTAATCATGTATAATCTTTCTGCTCATTGGTTAGCACGCAACAAAAACTTTACACTGTACATGTGACCATAAACTAAACCACATTGGTTTTCCCTAGGTACTCTGGTTTCCTCCCACACTCCAAAGATGTACAGGTTTGTAGGCTAATTGGCTTTGTTAAAAATTGTAAATTGTCCCTAGTGTGCGGGGATCGCTGGTCGGCGCGGACTCGGGGGTGGGGGTTCAAAGGGCCAGTTTCTGTGCTGTATCTCTAAATTAAACTGAACTAAGCAAGGTGCCAAGCAGTTCGTGTGTACAAGAAGATCACTGAGTAAATTCATCTTTGAATAATCTATTGGAGTGTTTTGGAAGAAGTAGCTCGTACCACAGCTGAGGAGGAACCAGTGGTTGTGGTGTGTGTTTGGATTTTCAGAAGGCTTTTGAGAAGATCCCACACAGATGGTTAGAATTTGTGGGCAATGTATGACATGCATTGTAGATTTTTAACGGGGGTTGCTTCAATGACAGGATGTGGAATGATGAAGACCGAGTAACCTAAAATGTTTGGGAAGGAATTGCAGGTGCTGGTTCAAACCGAACATAGGCACATAATGCTGGAGTAACTCAGTGGGACAGGCAGCATCCCTGGGGAGAAGGAATGGGTCTGAAGAAGGATCTTGACCCGAAACGTCACCCATTCGTGTGTATCTGCTTACGTATACATGTATGTGAATGAACACATAGTGTATGTGAGTGTATATGTCCATGCCCATGTGTGACTATGTATATGTATATATATTTATCATGAGTGTTTTATTCTCATATGTCCCAGATAGAGCAATGACATTCTTACTTGCGTAGCACAATAAAATATGTCAACATAGCATTCCGTAAGCAATGTAATAAACAAGAAAAAAGTTAAGTTTGTGTAATATATTGGTGTGTGTGTGTGTGTAAATAAACAAACAATAATAGTGCAAAAAGACAAAACCAATGCACCTAAGTGCACCAGCAACTAAGCCTATGGTAGACAAAAATGCTGGAGAAACTCAGCGGGTGAGGCAGCATCTATAGATGCTGCCTCACCTGCTGAGTTTCTCCAGCATTTTTGTCTACCTTCGATTTCCCAGCATCTGCAGTTCCTTCTTAAGCACCTAAGTCTATGTTGTCCAGAGCTTATTTGGAGGTTGGACATGTACATGTGTATCCCTGCGTGCATGTGGCTGTATTATTTGTGTGTCTGACTCTGTACGTAGGATGAATGCCAGTGTAAAGACACTTGTAATCCATTTCCTCACTTCCTCTTCCTTTTTAAAAAAATTATTAATTTTGGCTGTGGATTGCTTTCCCGGTGGGCAATGGCACAAAATGCAATTCTTCACAAGCCTGTCGACTCTTCCGGTAACACTCGACCACTGAAGTGAAGTTTGTGACTCCCAATAGATGGCATAATGACTTCCACAGATGAGCTGGTAGAAGTGCTTTTGCAGATGTGTGTGGAGGGGGGGGGGGGGGAGGAGAGAGGGGGGGGGGGAGAGGGAGGGGGGGGGGGGGGAGAGATAGGGGGGGAGAGCGAGAGAGAGGGGGGGGGAGAGAGAGAGAGGGGGGGGGAGAGAAGGAGAGAGAGAGAGAGAGAGGGAGAGGGGGGAGAGAGAGAGGGGGGGAGGGGGGAGAGGGGGGGGGGGGAGGGGGGGAGGAGAGAGGGGGAGGAGGAGGGGGGGAGGGGGAGGGGGGGGGGGGGGGGGGGGGGAGGAGAAGGAGGAGGAGAGGAAGGGGGGGGGGGGGGGGAAGAGGGGCAGGAGGGGGCAGGGTTGTCCTTTGGTGCTCGTGAGGATCTGATTCTGTAGCATTCAGATTTATCCAGGGAAACTAAAGTTGATGGAAACATTAATGAATTCTATGATACTTTATTGTCATATGTACCCAGGTACAGTTCTAGGCAGAAATGCTTTATTTTGCATAGAACCCAGTAAAGTCATACAGCAGACCTCACCTAGGCAGGACACAGGTGTAGCCTCATTTCTGGCACCAATAAAGTTACAAAAAGTTAATTGAGCAGTTTTATCTTCTGCTCTCAACAGGCAAACT
This sequence comes from Amblyraja radiata, assembly GCF_010909765.2. Taxonomy (NCBI): domain Eukaryota; kingdom Metazoa; phylum Chordata; class Chondrichthyes; order Rajiformes; family Rajidae; genus Amblyraja; species Amblyraja radiata. The sequence goes on from NC_045973.1 coordinate 30,427,807, forward strand.
AGGGCAACAGTCACACGTGGCAGCAGCTCCCCTCCCCCCCTCCCACCCCCCCACCCCCCCCCACTGGGTCCCTCATAGTAACTTTGTTATGCCCCTGTCCCACTTAGGAGACCTGAATGGAAACATCTGGAGACTTTGCGCCCCACCCAAGGTTTCCGTGCGGTTCCCAGAGGTTGCAGGTGGTTGCAGGTAGTGGAAGCAGGTATGGAGACTGACAAAAATCTCCGGGAACCGCACGGAAACCTTGGGTGGGGCGCAAAGTCTCCAGAGGTTTCTGTTCAGGTTTACCTAAGTGGAACACGGGCATTAGTGCCAAGTGCATGTGACTGTAACTGACAATGAACAGCGCTGGAAACCTGGGTTCGACCCTGACCTCGGGTGTTGTCTGTACGGAGTTTGTACGTTCTCCCTGAGTCCATGTGGGTTTTCTCCGGGTGCTCCGGTTTCAAAGAAATACAGGTTTGTAGGTTAATTGGCTGCTGTAAAACTGTCCCTAGTGCGTCAGATAAAACTAGTGTAGGGGAATGGCTGGTCGGCGCAGACTCGGTGGGCCAAAGGGGCTGTTTCTACACTGCATCTCTAAAGTCTAAAGATTAAGATGCAAGAAATCCATGGAGACATGGTCCTTTGGATTCAGAACCAACTTGCTCATAGAAGACAGAGGGTTGGCACAATGACTCTGATCCTAACCTCCCTATCTGTTCATGGGAGCCTGCTGTGTACAAACCTGTACTTAATCTCCTGCGTTGGGGCAGGTCAAATGATTTCCTTTCCTGGGAAATTTAATATCCAAAGACGTGCAAGTACTAGGTAGGTTTGTAGTCCCGCCGTCTGTAAAATTGTCCCTAGTGTGTAGGATCGAACTAGTTCACAAGTTCTAGGAACAGATTTAGGCCCGTTAGCCCGTCAAATCTATGCCATTCAATCAGGGCTGATCTCTCTTTCCCTCTCAACCCCATTCTCCTGCCTTCGCCCCATAACCCCTGACACCCGTACTAATCAAGAATTTGTCAATGCCCGCCTTAAAAATATCCATCGACTTGGCCTCTACAGCCGGCTGTGGCAATGAATTCCACTGGTTCACCACCCTCTGACTAAAGAATTTCCTTCTCATCCCTTTTCTAAAGGTAAGGGTGGTTGATGGTCGGAGTGGCCTCAGTGGGCCGTAGGGCCTGTTTCCATGCTGTATCTCTGAACTAAACTAAGAGGAATTCCAAAGCAATGGTTAATACCCATGGAGACCACTGTCTGCTCGCTCGGGCATAAGTATAAATGGGAGATAACCTTTTGTGAATTTTCTCTTCCTTTTGTGTTTGGCTTGCCAGCTTACAGTATTGCAGTTGTTGGGTGTAAGCCAAGGGTTAATTCATTCATTATGAGCAAGATGCCTTTAATGCCAAGGCTTTCTAAATAAACAAACTGTTGTTGCATAAACTAGTGTTGTGGTGTGTGTGTGTTAACGTACTGTTCCTTGACGGATATCATTGGTAGGTCACGCTGCCTCCCCCAATCCCCCCCCCCCCCCTTATTCCCACCTCTGTACCAGACACAGCGGCCACGCATATCCATTTGCAGGTTGCAGGGAATGGTGGAGCGTGTCCCTGACACCTCCCGATCTGCATGGTTCAATGCATCAGAGAGAGGCGCAACTATTTACACCTTCAACAGAGGACATGGAATTCCTTCAGCATGATGTGCTATTTAATGATGCAATTGTTGAGGCTAACGCCTGGATGTCTCAGTTACTTCGTTAATTCTAATACGTTTGTTTGTGAGTCTGGTGGGGCTTTGCTCGTGCTCAGATGGCCCATGGTTAACCTAGTCATGGTCAGTCGCCTATAATAATCCACTGAACTTTGTTAACAGAGTCATGGCGAGATACAGCATGGAAACAAGTCTTTAAGCCCACTACATCCACGCCAACCGTTACGGCAACGTTTACACTAACCGTGCCGGACCCAATTTATTCTCCCCATATTCCCCTCAATCTCCTCGCCGGCCCCACCCGACATCTAGGCCCAGATTCAGGGTCTGTTTCTTCCCAACTATTATCGGGCAAATGGCCCATCCTACCAACAACTAGAGAGCAGTCCTAAACTACTATCTACCTCATTTGAAACCTTCGGACCATTCATAATCGGACTTTACTGGCTTTATCTGGCACTAAATGTTATTCCCTTTATCCTGTATCTGTACATTGTGGACGGCACGATTGTAATCATGTATAGTCTTTCCGCTGACTGGTTAGAATGCAACAAAAAGCTTTTCACTGTACCTTGGTGCACGTGACACTCAACTCAACGCAACTGCGTGCAAGGAGTCATTTATAGCTACCTTCCAGTCCACACGTTTTATTTGGAGTATGGCAATGAAACCGTAGCACCCAGAGGAAACTGATGAAGTCACAGGAGGGACGTGAAAACTCTACACAGTCAATGCTGGAGGTCGGGTCAAACCCAGGTCAGTGGAGCAGCAGAGCTACTAACTGTGCCACCAAGTCACCTTACCCATTGTTCACTTCGTCAAAGCCCCCCCCTACTGAAAGCTGATAATTCCCACATATAATTGTTATATAATTTACATTCTGACTCAGTAACAGGGAATTCATTGCCACAGACGGCTGCGGAGGCCGTCAAAGAATATTTGTAAGGTGGAGATTAATAGATTCTTGGTTAGTCCGGGTGTCGGGGGGTTGTAGGGAGGAGAATGGGGTTGAGGGAAGGATAGTACGGCCATGATGAAATGGCGGAATAGACTCGATGGGCCGAATGGCCTAATTCAGCCCCTACAACTAATGAACGTATGAACAGTGGAATGTCGCAATGGACTCCAAACTACCTAAAATATAATATGGGTTTTTTTTCTTCTTTTTCTGGCCTTCTTGATGATTGATTGAAATGTTTAAGCCTACCGTATTCATAGAGAAGTTAAACTATTTTGCTTTAAAGCACCCTGGAGTGTTCAGCTCTTAATTCCACTGTGCTCTCTGTATCCTTTCAAGCTTCCTCAATAATGGCGTGACCATCCCAGCAGTCCATGTAACGTACTCCACTAATGTTTGTAACTCCATATTTGTTGTGCCATGTGTATTTTTTTTTTTTATGGCCCTTTCATTAAAACGCATCTGATATATTTCCCAACGAGCTGCTAACTGCTGCGGCTCTCTGTAATTACAGGATGTGAGATGCGATACACTGTGACCCTCTTGAGCCTTGTTCTTGTGTTGCGTGGAGCCGGCCTAAAAATCAGCAGAGGACAATAAATGAACAGCGGCTCGATTTATTGTCATTGTGTTCAGCAGGCCAGCCGCCCCTAACAGTTACAGTTTGGGACACCAGCCCTTCTAATTCCACTCCCATTTATAACACACCAGCACCAGTGATGCAAACTGGTTGACTTTAGTTTAGTTTGTCATCACCTGTACAGAGGTTACAGTGAAAAGATTATTCTTTGGATTTTAGAGATACAGCGTGGAATCGGACCCTTCGGCCCACCGAGTCCACTCCTTGCCGACCAGCGATCACCCCGCACTACAGGCCCAGAGCCTTCATACACTCCTCGTACATTAAGCCACAAGCTAGGGTATTGTCCGATTCACCTTTAGAGATACAGTGTGGAAACTGGATCTTTGGCCCTCCGAGTCCACACCAACCAGCAATCACCTTGTACACTGGCCCTATCCTACACACCAGGGACAATTTACAATTAACAGAACCTAATTAACCTACAAACCTGTACGTCTTTGGAGTGTGGGAGAGCAATGGGAAAAAACCCATGTGGTCACGGGGAGAACTTACAAACTCCGCACAGACAGTTCCCATGGTCAGGATCGAACCCGGGTCTCTCTGGTGCTGTAAGGCAGCAACTGTACTGGTGCGTCATTGTGTCTCCCTTTTGTTGTGTGATATAGAGTCAGCGGAAAGGGTATACATCAATACTATCAAGTTGTCTGCAGTGTGCCGACACAGGATAAAGGGAATATTGTTTAGTGCAAGGTAAAGTCCGATTAAAGATAATCCGTGGGTCTCCAGTGAGGAAGGTGGAAGGTCACGACTTGCAGATTCAATGTGAATCAGCCACTTCTGGGGAGATAATTCTCTTCGATATCATTTTACAAGGAATGGAAAAATGGGCAACATCTGCGCAACAGGGGTCTGGCTTGCGGTGTCGGGCCTGGCTCCGAGACACAGTGGGGAAGGGAAAAGCCAGACAGTCAGAGTCATAGACTCATGAGCACAGACAGGACATTCTGTCTAATTGTACAGTTTAGTTTATTATTCTCGCGTGTACCGAAGTACAGTGAAAAATAGAGGTACCAACTCAGTGTAGCGGAGACCCGGATTCAACCCTGTCTGTGGGTGCTGTCTGCACGGGCTTCCCTGTGGCAGTGTGCATTACCCCTTGGGTGATTTAGATTTCCTCCTGCATCCCAAAGATTGGTAGGTTAATTGGCCACCGTAAATTGCTGCTGATGTGCAGATGGGTGGTAGGGGGGAGTTGATGAGAATGAGTGAAACAATGGGATTAATGTAGCTTTAGTGTAAATGGGTAGACACAAAATGCTGGAGTAACTCAGCGGGACGGGCAGCATCTCTGGAGAGAAGGAATGGGTGACATTTCTGGTCAAGACCCTTCTTCAGACTTGTCCAGTGTAAATGGGTGTTTGATGGTCAGTGTGGACGGTGGGCCAGAGGGCCTGTATTTGTGTTGTATGACACCGTTACATTTTAATATGAAGAATTAGAAGAAGCAATATACTAGAGTCATTAAATGGAAAGCTGAGGGGTAAAGATAAACGGAGGCAGTGCCAGGTCCTGACTCCTGTGGTTGGGGGGGGGTGGGGGGGGGGTGATCCAGGTTTGATCCTGTTTGTAGAGAGTTTGCACTTTCTCCCTGTGACCATGTGGGTTTTCTCTGGGTGCTCTGGTTTCCTCTGATATTCCAAAGGTTTGTAGGTTAATTGGCTTCTGTAAATTGTTCCTCATGTGTAGGATAGAACGGGTGATTGTTGGTCTGTGTGGACTCGGTGGGCCGAAGAGCTTGTTTACACACTGTATCTCTGAACTGAACTAAACTAAATGCCAAACACCTTCACCACCCTGTCCACTTGACTTTGCACTTTTAGGGAACCATGCACCTGCGTTCCCAGATCTCTCTGGTCTACAATACTCTCCAGGGCTCTCCAATTTACTGTACTTGTTCTGCCCTGACTTGATAAAGTGCAACACATACTAACCTGTCTTCAAGTAGACCTGTAACTTCAACTAACCCTTGCATCCCCTCTCTCTCCGTCCCTCCCCGACCCCTAGTCGTCATGCTAGTTTCACAGTCGTCCTGTTGAGTGTCTGCAATACTCATTATCATCTACCCCAGAGCCAACAGTGGACCATTGTGGGCTCCACCTTTCCTAGATCAGTTTTGCGTTTTGCATATCTCTCATTCATTTGTTCTATTCACCTTCTATATCTTTCCCTTCCCCTGACTCTCAGTCAGAAAAATTGTCGCGACCTGAAACACGGCCCATTCCTTTTCTTCCGAGATGCTGCCTAATCCGCTGAGTCACTCCAACTTTTTTTTGTTGTCAATCTCCGGTGTAAACCAGCATCTGCATTTCCTTCCAAAGCTCTGTCGATTGCAGCCTTAAATATATTCCCAGTTGCTCCTCTGGGACAGAGAATGTCAAAGCTTCACACTACGTGTGAATAAATGTCTTGCATCTTAATAGATAGATAGATCCTTTATTAGATAGAATCCTGAATGGCTGCCCCATTACCCAGAACTCAGTATTCCTCGGCCAAAAAAAAAGTTCCCAAAATTGTCTTTGTTCTTGTCTGTTTGTTGATATGAATTTGGTTTCCTCTAATTTCATAGTTTCAAGAAGAATTGTCTAAAGATTGCAACTGGCTTAATCTGGCACCCACTTCCTTGATTACTATCCAGAATATTTCCACAGTACATTTCATAACATTGGGCACCCTAAAGCATTCTGCAGCCAATGAAATATATAAGTGTAGTCAATGTTGGATATGTAGGGTTGACTCTGCACAAGGAGCTCCCACAACCTGCAATGTAATACTAATCTAATCAAGCTTTAGTCAAGTGGAGTCTATTGTCATGTGCACAAGTATAGTGAGGTACAGAAACAATCAACATCTTGTTTGCCGCAGCATCCTAGGGAGATAGACTGAGACAACACACATAAACAGATGAAGGGTCCCAACCTGAAACGTCGCCTATTCCTTTTCTCCAGAGATGCTGCCTGACCCGCTGAGTTCCTCCAGCATTTTGTCTCTTATCTAACCACATCTGCAGTTCCTTCCTACTCCTTCCCAGGTGGTTTGCTGTCCCCAAATTATACAAGTGAAAAAACTGCAAATGCTGGAGACCAAAATTTTTTTAAATGGAAATAGACAGCAGGTCGGGCAGCATCTGTGGGGAGAGAATGCTTCAGTTTGATCTCTCATCGGAATTCCACCTGATTTAGGGCAGTGGACAACTTTCTCACAATTTAACGTTAATATGAGAATATCCTCCCATCTGCTCGTGTGTCAAGCAAGACCACTCCATTTGCCCCTGCACTTGCTTATCTGGAGATCAGGCCAATACATTTTCAGGTGAGAGCATGCCAAAGTATTCTTGGATTCTTTGGGCCCCATGGATATCCTTTGTCGAATGCTGGCATTGGAGAGGATCCAGAGGAGGTTTACGAGAATGATCCCAGGGATGATTGGGTTAACGTACGATAAGCGTTTGACAGCAATGGGGTTGTACTCGCTGGAATTTAGAAGGATAAGGGGGGGACTTTATTGAAACTTACCAAATAGTGAAAGGCCTGGATAGAGTGGATGTGGAAGAGGATGTTTTCATTTGTAGGGGAATCTTGGACCAGAGACCATGGTCTCAAAATAAAAGGATGTCCATTTAAAAAGGAGATGAGAAGGAATTTCTTTAGTCAGAGGTTGGTGAATCAGTGGAATTCATTGCCACAGATGGCAGTGGAGGCCAAGTAATTGGGTATTTTGAAGGCATAGATTGACAGATTCTTCATTAGAACGGTGTCAAAGGTTACGGGGAGAAGGCAGAAGAATGGTGTTGAGGGGAAGAGATGGATCAGCCATGATTGAATGGCAGAGTAGATTCAACGGCCTAATTCTGTTCCTATGACATGAACTTATGAACTTCCGTGAAGCCACGTCAATTGGATCCAAATTGTCTGTCGAAAATGTGTGCAATTACCATTTTGGAGAAACACTTCTTCTCTCTGCACATTGGATCTGTGAGAACTGCCTGAATTGTAACATAAAGCTAATTTCCTGTAATCATCATTTGCCAAAATCCTTGTCTGAATTCAGAACATGAATTGTAGGTGCCAAATGCTGAAACTGTTTCCTTGAAGCCACAATTGGCTTGCACTACCCGTCCCGGGCTGCCATTTAATCTTAAAAGCAACAAACCGGACAGTGGCCATTCTACCCCTTTGAGCTGTGTTGCCTCTTTGAAAGAAAATCCAATTTGACCCAGAAAGCTTTGGATTTTTCTTTTTCAAACGTTTAACCAATCTCTTTTTTTAATGAGAATTCCCACCTAAAGGAAACTTGCACGAACTATTGCAACGTTTAAGAAACATTTAGACGGGTACATGGATAGAACTGGTTTAGCGGGATATGGGCCAAATGCGGTAGGTGGGACTAGCTTAGATGGGGCATGTTGGTCGGTGCGGGCAAGTTGGGTCAAAGGGCCTGTTTCCACACTCTATGACTATGTAAACAATGTTCTTGACTGTAGGAGGTCATGAAGCACATTACAGTCAATTAAATGATGTTGAAGCATGGCCAGTTTCTGCACAGAAAGCTCCCACAGTGTGATATGAACAGCATCACCCACTTTTTAAATGATTATGGTGAAGAGATTCATATTGCTTAAGGCAGAACTCAAAGCAAAATACTGCAGATGCTAGAAATCTGAAATAAAATCAGAGTATAGAAACCAGGAACTGCAGATGCTGTTTTTTAACAATAAAAGCCACAGTGCTGGAGTAAGTAGGTCAGGCAGCATCCCTGGAGAACATAGATATGTGACCTTTTGTGTCGGGTCCCTTCTTCGGAAGAAGAAACGTCACCTATCCATGCTCTCCAGAAATGCTGCTCGTCCCGTTGAGTTACTCCAGCGCTTTGTGTTATTTTGGCTAAAAGCGGAGTACACTGTCAGACTGTGGAGGGGAGCGCAGCAAATTAATCTCTTTTCTTATACATTATTTACCCTGGACCCAAACGAATTTCTTTGCAAAATCCCAATTTGAATTTGCTCTGACAACCCTTTAATCACTCTGCACGTCCTTCCACCCAAGAATTTAGACCGTGACTCTAGTCCTTGAAACATCTGCTAAGGGGAACAACGTTCCTCTGCCTAATCTGTCAAAATCATGAAGGGAGACAAGTGAGGCCAAACACGCATTGGAAGAACAGCACCTCATATTTCGCTTGGGCAGCTTACAACCCAGCGGTACGAATATTGATTTCTCTAACTTCAAGTAACCCTTGCATTCCCTCTCTCTCCGTCCACCCTAGTCTTCCTTCACTATCGTCCTACTTAGTTTCACTGTTTGTATCCACTTGTTATCACCTCTCCACAGCCAACAATGGACCATTGTGGGCTCCAACTATCCTTGATCTTCGTTGCTGGCTTTGATTTGTCATTTTGAAAACCTTTCATTCGTTTATTTTGTGTACCTTTTCAGTTTCCCTCTCCCCTGTCTCTCAAACTGAAGAAGGGTCTTGACCTGAAATGCCACCTATTCCTTTTCTCCAGTGATGCTGCCTGACCCGCTGAGTTACTCCATCTTGGGGTCTCAAATCTTTTCTCAACTTTATTTTTCTGGTCTATCCTTGTTCCTCAAGGACACTCTCAGGAGAGCCCTGAGGAGTGGTCATGCTCAGCGTTCACTTCAGCCTGAATCTTCCTCAATGCTGTAAATATCAGTGCTGATGCAAGGACCATATTTTTAAGACTTGCTAAAAATAATGCTACTGAATAATTTGATGCAGGAAGTACATCCGAAGAGACAATTAAACACATCTAGTTCTGTTATTGAGGAAGTCGTTTGTTGGATGTGGGAAGTGACTGGGCTGAAGGGTCGTGTCAGCAGTCTGACTCTCCAGCGGGGAGGAGGAATGGAATGGAAACACGACGACACTGAATTGTCTCGTGTTCAACTCAGACACACAAGTAAAACTTGTCATGGAGCCAATTTCCAACTGTGAATATGGAGCTTTAGAAAATCCATTCAATCTACATCTGTCAAATACTCTGCAATCCCCCCTGTGGGTTAGGTGACCACATTTCATACTATTTCCAAGAAATAGGCCATTCAACCCATCGAGTCCCTGATGGTTCTGGGAGCAATCCCATTCCCCCACTTCTCTCGAATACATTGTCTCTTATATATGCACTTTAAAATGTTTTTATAGTCTTTGCACTAGAATCATAAAGTGTGGAAACAGGCCCTTCGGCCCAACTTGTCCACACTGACCAACAAGTCCATCTACACTAGTCCCACCTGCCTGCATTTGGTCCATATCCTTCTAAACCCATCCTGTCCATGTACCTGTCTAAATGTTCTTAAACTAGTTGAGATAGTATCTACCTCAACTACCTCCTCTGGCAGCACGTTCCATACACCCACCACCCTTTGCATATACCTGTACAATGTTTTTCCCCTACTCTGGATAAAACATTCCGTGCATTCACCCTATCTATTCGACGGGAATAGAACTCTATAAGATCACTCCGCATCCTCCTGCACTCCAAGGAATAATGTCCTGGCCTGCTCAACTTCTCCCTGTAGCTCAGGCCCCCGATTCCTTGAGTCCCGTAACTCGCCTCCGCACCCTTTTCAGTTTAACATTGTTCCTATAACAGGGTGACCAAAACCTGAATAATACGCCAAATGCAATAAAAACGAACTGCAGGTGTTGGTACCAAAGATAGGCACAAAATGCGTGAGTAACAGCAGGGAAGGCAGTATCTCTGGACAAAATGTATTGCCTTTATCAACCTTTTTAGTTACTACTTCAAATAAAAAATCAGATTTGTAAAACATGATCTCCCACGTACAAAACCATGTTGACTATCCAAATGCATTCATATCATATCCCTCTGACTCCTCTCCAGTAACTTGTTCACAGGATTTTCCTTGCAGCCTTCTTAAATAGAGGCACAACATTAGCCAACCTCCAGTCTTCTGGCACTTCATCCGTATCTAATGAATTGTTCTGTTCAGTAGCTTTCTATTCAGTATCTATATCTTGATCATATAGTCCCCTTGTTGTGGTAAACAAATAAGTATGGATTTGCTGTTTTACTGCATTAAAGGTGTTACACAAAGGCAAACTCCCATTATTATTTGATGTACAGTAGGGGTCTCTCAATCCATCCCCATGACTTTAGCTGGCAGGAGGTAGACCTAACACTGCATACAACAAGTTCAGATAGCCAACCCTTCCTGTTTGTGTTAGAAGTTTAGTTTGATTTAGAGACATAGCATAAAAACAGGCCCTTCAGCCCACCGACCAATGATCACCCATACACTAGTCCGATCCTACACACAGGAAAAATTACAGCAGCCAATTAACCAACAAACCTGAATGTCTTTGGAATGTGAGAGGAAACCGGAACACTCGGTGACAATCCATGCGGTCGGGATCTGAAACATCGCCTGTCCATTCCCTCCGCAAATGCTGCCTGACGCTCTGGATTACTCCAGCACTTTGCGTTTTACACAAGATTCCAGCATCTGCAGTTCCTTATGGCTCCACCACAATCTATGTCATTCAATCTGCCCCCCCCCCCCCCATCATTTCCGTTATAGAACATGCTTCTACCCTGCACCTCTCGGTTCTGTAGAAGGATCATCAATCTGAAATAATTCCTTTTCCAGGTTCTATAGAAGGTCTTCTAATTGAAATGTTAACTTTACCCACAGATGCAGCCTGATCTGCTGAGTATTTGCAGCATTTTATCCTTTGAAATCAGATATTCAGCATCTTCAGTATTTATTATTTTCCAACAAGCTGTCCAAGAATTTGAAGCCTGTGATTCCAAACATCTGCAGCTGCCGATTATCAGTTCACAAAGTCACTGCTCCTGGCATCTTATATTTCCCATATTTCTTTGCAACACAGAAGAAGGCTCTTCAGCTCAATGAGTCTATTCCATGTTTCCAGCCATTTCTCTGTAACCCTGTTCATTCTCACACATGTTAAAACTTCCCTCAATCTCCCACCGCCCCGCCTACACTAGGGGCAATTTGCAATTGCCGTTTAGTTGAGCACTGTGGCACAGCAGGTAGTTGAGTGTTCGTTTAGTTTATTGTTGTCACGTGCATAGAGGTACAGTGAAAAGCTGTGCTATCCAGGCAGCGTAAAGGTTATACATGATTACAATCAAGCCATCCACTGTGTATAGATACAGGATAAGGGAGTAAAGTGTAGTCCAGCTAAAGGCAAAAGATAGTAAGTCCAGCGAAATTACAAATGGCTAAAGACAAAGTGCTGGAGGAACTAAACAGGTCGGGCAGTATCTGTGGAGGGAATGGATAGTTGGTGTTTTGTGTGGGGCTCTTCTTCAGACCGATTGTAATAATAATAATAATAATGGATGGGATTTATATAGCGCCGTTCTAATACTCAAGGCGCTTTACATCGCATTATTCATTCACTCCTCAGTCACACTCGGTGGTGGTAAGCTACTTCTGTAGCCACAGCTGCCCTGGGGCAGACTGACGGAAGCGTGGCTGCCATTCTGCGCCTACGGCCCCTCCGACCACCACCAATCACTCACACACATTCACACACATTCACACACAGGCAAAGGTGGGTGAAGTGTCTTGCCCAAGGACACAACGACAGTATGCACTCCAAGCGGGATTCGAACCGGCTACCTTCCGGTTGCCAGCCGAACACTGTTGTGAGGCGGGATCTTTAGGATTGATTAAAAGATGTTACATGGTAATTGGCCCTTCAGCCCACTGAGTCCATGCTAACCATCAATCACCCGTTAACATAATTCTGTTATCCCACTTTCACACCCACTCATGCATTATAGTGGGCAGATGCATGGCAGATGCAGTATAATGTGGATAATTGTAAGGTTATTCACTTTGGTGGCAAGAACGGGAAGACGGATTAATATCTGAATGGTGTCGGGTTAGGAAAAGGGGAAGTACTACGAGACCTGGGTGTCCTTGGACATCAATCACTGAAAGTAAGCATGCAGGTGCAACAGGCAGTGAAGAAAGCGAATGGCATGTTGGCCTTCATACCGAGAGGAGTTGAGTCAAGGAGCAAAGAGGTCCTTCTGCAGTTGTACAGGGCCCTGGTGAGACCACAACTGGAGTATTGTGTGCAGTTTTGGTCTCCTAATTTGAGGAGGGACATACCTGCTTTTGAGGGAGTGCAGCGTAGGCTCACGTGGTTAATTCCCGGGATGGCGGGACTGTCATATGATGAAAGAATGGAGCGACTGGGCTTGTGTTCACTTGAATTTAGAAGGATGAGAGGATATCTTATAGAACCAAATAAAATAATTAAGGGATTGGACAAGCTAGATGCAGGAAACATGTTCCCGATGTTGGGGGAGTCCAGAACCAGGGGCCGCAGTTTAAGAATAAGGGGTAGGCCATTTAGAACTGAGATGAAGAAAAACTTTTTCACACAGAGTTGTGAATTTGTAGAATTCTCTGCCTCAGAAGGCAGTGAGGCCGATTCACTGGATGCATTCAAAAGAGAGTTAGATAGAGCTCCTAGGGCTTGTAGAAGCAAGGGGTATGGGGAGAAGGCAGGAACGGGGTACTGATTGGGGATGATCAACCTTGATCACATTAAAGGGCGGTGCTGGCTCGAAGGGCCGAATGGCCTACTCCTGCACATATTGTCTACGTATCTATGTATGTAACTCTACTTGGAGGGCATCTAAGGTCAGGATTGAACCCGGGTCTCTGGCATTGTAAGGCAGCAGCTCGACCTGCTGCGCCACCATGTTGCCTGTGGGAGAATATTAGAGCACCTTGTGGAAACACATCATCATGGGGAGATCTGTGCACTGGAAAGGCCACAAAGTGCTGGAGTAACTCAGCAGGTCAGGCAGCATCCCTGGAGAACATGGGTACGTGATGTCAGAGTGAGGCCGCACGCTAATTGGAGGAACAGCTCCTCGTATTTTGCTTGGGCAGCTTACAATTCAGCGGTATGAATATAGATTTTTCTTATTTCACATAACCCTTGCATTCCCTCTTGCTCTGTCCCTCCCCCACCCTAGTCATCCTGCTAGTGTTACTGTTCGTATCCCCTCGGTATCACCTCCTCCGCAGCCAACAATGGACTATTGTGGGCTCCACCTCTCCTGCGCCATCTGTGTCATCTCTGATTTGTTCCGTACATTTTTGTACCTCTGGTTTCCCTCGCCCCTGACTCTCAGTCTGAAGAAGGGTCTCCACCCCAAATATCATCTGTTCTTTTTCTTTGGAGATGCTGCCTGACCTGTTGAGCTACTCCAGTATATTGTGTCTATCGTGAGTGATGTTTCAGGTTCGCAAGTGATGGTTCAGCTTCGTCAGATGATTGATTGACTCTTAACACAGCAATGGTGAAAATTCTTGTCCTGGTGAATTTTGGATTAGGTCTTCTTCAACGCATCAATCTTGGTGATAATTCCATGCGGCATAATCTTAATCCATTTCTTTGGTACTATTCCAGCTCGTGCTACGTACTTGGGAAAAGTGGAGACATTTTCTCAATATCTCCTTTTTGGCCCGAAGTGTTCCGGGCCATGCCAACTCTTGTACTGATCAAAGGGCGATATCGAACGCTGTTTACTACTTGGTTATGGGCCAGGCTATCTAAATCAATCCAAGCACTCTGTCCTAAAATGTAACCAGCAGAGAAACGCAAACAACCAGGTCCAAGCTCCCAGGAGGAGACTTCTTTCCAACATCGTGAAACAAAATTCTATAAGTTCATAAATCATCGGGCTCCAAGAAGTTGAGAAGTATGGGCACTAACTCAGTGCTTGTTCTCATCACCTGGAGTATCTTTGGGACTAAACATAGACGCCAAGTGCTAGAGGAACTCAACGGGTCAGGCGGTATCTGGTGAAAAAGGATAGATTACATTTTGGGAAGGGACCCTTAATTAAACTGAAGTAGGGGTTGGGGGGGAGAAGAAGGGGGGGAGAACAAGGGGGGGAGAAGAAGGGGGGGGGGGGAGAAGAAGGGGGGGAGAGAAGAAGGGGGGGAGAGAAGAAGGGGGGGAGAAAGAGCTGGAGGCGAGAAAAGATAAATCAGGGCAGGTAACGACTACGTCATCTACATACATCATAAAGGGTCTCGACCCGAAACGTAACCTTTTCCTTTTTCTCCAAAGATGCTGCCTGACCCGCAGAGTAACCCCAGCACTTGGTATCTAACTTTGATGTAAACCAGCATCTGCGGTTCTTTGTTTCTGTATCTTTGGGACTGTTGGTTTCTGCTATAATTCTTTCTTTTTAAAGTGTGCGGAGCCCAACCGTATGTGTTTAAGAGATTAAGGGATATGTGGAAACGGGAGAGCGTATGGCTCTGGGCTAGAAATCAGTCGTGATATCATTTGAGTTGCGAACAGACTCGGGGAGGGGGGAGGTGGTGAAATGGTCTTTCACTGCTCGTATGTTCACAAGTTTAGTTGAAGGTTAATTGCACCTAGATGATATTCTTGCCACTGCATCTGCCTGGGTGGTCTACATATACCACAGATGTTTAAAATTAGAAGCACTTGAGGGATGACAAAAGTTTTTTGCAGGTTGGTAATTAATCCTCTCTAATTTTTCTCCCAGACTCCTTGGACAGTAATTTGCACGTCCATGGGAAATAAGCTTGTTCCTGACAACTGTGTTGAGGGCCAAGCTTGGCACTGGGTTTGACGTTTGACTGTGAATCATATTGTCGAGGTATAGTCACTCAGCAGGGAAACAGGCCCTTTGGCCCATTGCTTCCCCTGCTCATCCCATGTGGTGACGTTCTCTGGAAACGGAACATAGAACTGTAGTTTAATTTAGTTTAGAGGTACAGCAGGGAAATGGGTCCTTCGGCCCGCCATGTCTGTGCTGACCAGCGATCACCCGTACACTAACAATTTCCTACACACACACACTAGGGACAATTTACACTTTACCAAAGCTAATTAGCCTACAAACCTGTACGTGTTTAAAGTGTGGGAGGAAACCGGAGCACCTGGAGAAAACCCACGCAGGTCACGGGGAGAATTTACAAACTACACACAGATAACACCTGTAGTCGGGATCGAACCGGGGTCTCTGGTGGCTGTAAGGCAGCAACTACCGCTTGTGCGACCATACACAGAACAGAAACGGGTTAAATGGCCCACAATGACCATGCCGCCAAGACCAACTCTTATCTGCCTGCATATATTCCATATCCCTCCATGTATGGAGATCTTCCTTGAATTTCCACTGGACCATACAGGGTGTGTTGAGGCCAGCAATTGTTCAGTCCACCACCCCAAATCAAAATGTTGGTCTTCATAGTGTTATTCAACATGGAAATAGGCCATTTGGCCCACATTGTTCATGTTAACTAGTGGGCACCTACCTCCGTGAATCCCACCTTCCAGAACTTGGTCCTTGTCCTTCAATGCCTGACCAATTCAAGTGGTGGACTCAGCCCAGTCCATCACGGCCCTGCTGTCCCCACCATTGAAAGCATCCTGCCTTGAGTAGATATATCATCATGGATCCCCACCATCCTGGCCGTGCCCACTTCCCGCTACTGCTACCAGGCAGGAAGTGCAGAAGCCTGAAGACTCACACCACCAGGTTTAGGATTTTCCTGCAGCCACCAGGTTCTGGAACCGACCCGTACAACCCTAATGCTCCCTCGGCAACGGAGCACCGGGCACTATCTCTTGCAATAACGTGGACTGGCTTTCCGATTGTCGAGGTACAAATTAAATTTTTTTTTTTTACACAAAGTCTTTTTCTTTCCACTGTCTTGAAGAATCCTTGTTTAATTTATATTTGAGCGTGTTGGTCTGAGTCTTTGTGCCTGTGATGCGGTTGCAAGCAAGATTTTCATTGTACCTGTACCGCAACGTACATGTGGACATGACAATAAACTAGACTGGATTGAAAGCATTGAAAGGGGTCCTTCATCCAACCAAGTCCACGTTGACTAGCCAACACCCATTCACACTAGTTCCAGTTCAGTTTACTTTGGAGACACAGCGTGGAAACGAGCCCTTCGGCCCACCTAGTCCGTGCCAACAGGCAAGCACCCCATAGACTAACCCTATCCTACATGCTAGGGACATTTTTTACAACTGGACAATTTTTGTTGGAGTGTGGGAGGAAACTCGCAGTCACAGGGAGAATGTACAAACTCCAAACAGACAACACCCATAGTCAGGATCGAACTTGGGTCTCTGGCGCTGCAAGGCACCAACTCTACTGCTGCACCACTGTGCCGCCCATATTATCCTACTTTCGCATCCTCTCACTCTCGATGGAAGGAAGGTCAGAGCCGATGATGGACTGGGCGGTGTTTACTACTTTTTGTAGTCATAGTCATAGTCAGAGTGTCATAGTCATAAAGTGTGGAAACAGGCCCTTCAGCCCAACTTACCCCCACCGACCAGCATGTCCATCTACACGAGTTTCATGTCTGCGTTGACCCATATCCCTTTGAACCTTTCCTATCCACGTTCCTGTCTAATTAGTTAAACATTGCGATAGTCCCTGACTCAACCACCTCCCCCAGCAGCTTGTTCCGTACACCCACCACCCTTTGGTGAAAAAATTACCCTTCGGTTCCTATTAAATCTTTCCCGCTTCATCATAACCCTATGTCGTCTGCTTCTCATTTTCCCCTACTCTGGACAAGAGACTCTGTGCATCCGCCCGATCTACTCCTCTCATGATTTTATACACTCCTTTCACTGGATGCAATTTACAGAAGCTAATTTTGTATAAACCTTGACTTGGCTTAAATTTCTTCCCTCTGTGATTGCGATCCAAAATGCTTCCAGTTATGACAAGCCACCATCTGCAGTAGTTTGATTTATGGAAGCAGAAAGACGTGAATAAAGTAACAAGAGCAATTAGTTACCTAGTTATCATAATAACTGCTTTGTGTGTATATCTTGCTTATCATGGGTTAACGCTGATCAGTCTTTTTCCACAGTGGGGATCAAATCCAATTAGTAGCTGGCACTGGGATGGTTTCATACTGAGGCAGCATCTGGAAGCTGGTAAATGCGCACACACACAATCTTTATCTGCTGAAGTATTATTGCAAAGCCACACACTTTGTACTGGGCAGAGTTGCTGTTGGCAAAATACTTCTAGAGAAAGTCTTTCTGTCGCTGTTTGTAACACACCCAGTGTGTTCCCTTCTCTGCCTCAGGGAACAATGGGCTGTTCAGCAGTGAAAGGCCAGACCCAATCTCTCTCTGCTCACTTCCTCATGCATGAGCTGGCTCTTGGCTCTGTGTGGTGGCTGTGCTTGTAGGAACAGCATAACAGTTATAATCTGATCTTCGAGTGAGGAGGGGGGTTAACAGAGGAGCCTGAGTGACTTAATCCCTTTGGCCTTCAACTTCCTTGGTTTGCTTCCAGTATAGTTGGTTGCTTGCTTGGGAGCCCCTGGGGGGAGGGGGGGGGGGGTGGAAGAGATGGGTTGTAAACCTTTAAACCTAATGGCCTGCCCCTGCTCTTGTGACGTCTGAACTTATGCTGTCATTGGGAGATGGACAGATTCTTGATTAGCAAGGGTGTCATGGGCTTTGTTGCGAAGGCGGGAGATTGGGGTAGAGTGGGAAAGGTAGTAGATCAACCACGATTGAATGGCAGAGTAGATTCGATGGGCCGAATGGCCAAATTTTTCACCTTTGTCATGAACTTTATGACCTTATGGTGGAGAGCAAGAGTGAGATGGGGCCCCTTATAAATGTTGTCTACATTTATTTTTATTTCTTTAAAGAAATTGCAAACTGTTCCTAGCGTGCAGGATAGTGTTTGTGTGCGGGGATTGCTGGTCGGTGCGGACTCCGTGGGCTGAAGGGCCTGTTTCTGCACTATCTCAAACCAAATTAAAAGTGGAAGAACTTGCATCTCTCCGTCAAGCCCATGTGGTTCCAGCTCTCATTCTAGACAGCAACTGTGGCACAGCAGGTAGTTGTGTGTTAGTTTAGTTTATTATTGTCACGTGCATCGAGGTACATTGAAAAAGTTTTGGTTGCGTGCTATCCAGTCAGCAAACAGTCTATACAGCATTACAATCAAGCCGCCCACAGTGTATGGTCAAAGGATAAAGGGAATATTGTGTAGTGCAAGGTAAAGTCCAATTAAAGATGGTCCACGGGTCCCTGAGGCAGACGGTAGGTCAGGACCGCTCTCTAATTGGTGGTAGGATGGTTCAGTTGCCTGATAACTAACTGAAACATAGTGCTGAAGATACTCCAGCATTTTGTGTCTAACTTGGTGGGTCAGGCAGATTTTTATTAAAATGAAAAAAATCTCTGGAGGACATGGATAATATCTCTGGAGAAAATTCTGAAGAAGAGTCATGATCCTGAAACTTCACCGATCCGTGTTCTCCAGAGATGCTGCCTTACCCATTGAATAACTCCAGCATTTAGTGTCTATAGTATGTATAAACCAGCATATAAAAGGTCTTAAACTAATTGTCTTCTGGAAATTAACTCTTCATGTTGGTAAGTGCCAAAATGAGAAAGTGAAAGACTAGGCAGGGGTGCAGGGAATAAGTAGTGAGTGGATGTGTTTGACGGGTTAACTCTAGGTTACAACATGTGCTGTGGGCTAAATGGCCGCCTCCTGCATGGTAATGCATATAAGGGTATTGCATTTAGTTCCGATATACTATATAGGATCTTGGCCCACCGAGTCCACATGACCATCAATCACCCATTCGCACTAGTTGTAGAGTCATACAGCGTGGAAACGGGTCCTTCAGCCCAACTTGCCCACACCGACCAACATGCCCCATCGATACGAGTCCCACCTGCCTGCGTTTGGCCCATATCCGCTAAACCTGTCCTATCCATCTACCTGTCCAAATGTTTCTTGCACGTTGCGACAGTACCTGCCTCAACTACCTCCTCCGGCAGCTCGTTCCATATACCCACCACCCTCTGTGTGGAAAATGTTACCCCTCGGGTTCATATTAAATCTTTCTTCCCTCACTTTAAACCTATATCCTCTGGTTCTCGAACCTATGTCGACTGGTTCTTGAGTAATATGTTATCCCACTTTTATATTCAGAGATTCAGATTCAGATTCAAACTTTCTTGTCATTGTGCAGTGTACAGTACAGAGACAACGAAATGCAGTTAGTATCTCCCTAGAAGAGTGACATAGAATATGAAGAGCGACATAGAATATTCCTACACACTAGAGCTAACTTTACAGAGGTCAATTAACCTACAAACCTGCACGTCTTTGAGATGTTGGGGGGGGGGGGGGAAGAACCGGAGCACCCAGAGGAAACCCATGCAATTGTGGGGAGAACGTTGAAACTCCACATGCACAGCCCCAGATTTAGCGATGGAACCAGGGTCTCTGGCACTGGGAGGCTGCGCTACTGTGTTGCTCTTTCTAGTTATGGTTATCCACTTGAAGAATAAGTTTCAGGATGTAACTCTGAGATTTCCCGGTGGTGGTTGAATAAGACAAACACTGCCTTCTGTGACTGGGGTAAGTAAGTCAGTCTAATAATTAACTCCAAGATGTGTTATTGCAGATAGCAGTGAGTAACAAGAAACACTTTCCCATACCGGATCCTGGTTTATCTTCAAGGAATGAGGTGTTAAAAGTTAAATCAATAAGCGTGAGATAAAAACAAGATACTGATAATTGAATCAAACAATTGAACCTTGAAGAAAGCAACCTGAGCCACAGAGTCTTCACTTTGGTTTCATTTCGAGATGCAGGGATACAGAAACAGGCCCTTCGGCCCGCCGAGTCCGCGCCAAGTAATGATCACCCGGACACCAGTTCTCGTACTACACACTAGGGACAATTTAGAGAAGCCAAATAACCTACAACGCTGCACGTCTTTGGAGCGTGGGAGGAAACCGGAGCAACCGGAGAAAGCCCACATGGTCACTGAGAGAACGTACAAACTCCGTCCAGACAGCACCCATGGTCAGGATCGAACGTGGGTCTCTGGCGCTGTAAAGCAGCAACTCTATTTGGTCTCTCGGGGAAGGCTGATGTTAACTGTGGCCGCAGCTGTTAAAAGAATTATGGTTTTCTTATTGTCTTGTTTGCTTCCTGTTTCACGGGAAAGCCGACATTATTCTCCTCTTCCCCCCCCCCACCACCACCCCCACAGGCAGCCAAACGTGCACCTGGCCAGATGATGTCAGGGAGACTGAATACCCGCACTTTGATTGCTCCTTCCCACTGCACTCTTGGCTGCCCTCCCGAGATACCCTGAGGACTACATACATTATGGTTTGGCAGCAAACGACAGCCTCCATTAAGTTTAGTTTACTTTTGGTTCAGAAACACAGCATGGAAGCAGGCCCTTCAGCCCACCGAGCCCACACCAACCCATTGATCACCCTTTCAGACTAGTTCTACGTTATCCCACTTTCCTAATCCTCTCGTTACGCACCAGGGACAATTTACAGAGGCCAATTAACCTACAAACCCGCACATCCTTGGAATGTGGGATGGAACGAGTGGCTGAGGAACACGGGAGAGGGTGGGGTTGGGTCATCCCCTGCACGGCGTGTCTGAAGCAGGTCAAAGGTTGGGAATGGCACGTGTTTAGAGATACAACATAAACAGGCCCTTTGGCCCACCAAGTCCATGCTGACCCACTGAACACCCATTTGCATTAGTTCTATTTTATCCCATGTGCTCATCCACTCCCTACACACGAGGGGACAATTTACAGAGGCCACTAGAAATCCTCTTGTCTTTGGGACGTAGGAGGAGACCCACAAGGTCACATGGAGAACGTGCAAACTCCACACACAAACGGCATGCCGAAGTCATGATCGAAACTGGGTCTCTGACGCTGTGAGGCAGCAGCTCTACCCGCTGTGCCAGTGTGCCGTTCTTCAATGTAACAAAAACATACCCCAACGTTTTTTTACTGGAGGCTAATTAGGAAATTAACTGATGGGAAGGGTTAGGTCAGATGCCCTTAAAGGGAGAGGTTGGTTTTCGGGGGGAAGGTGAGGTGTTGCGGCAGAGTGGTTGGGGGGGGGGGGGGGGAGGAGAGTCCAGACCTTGGGATCGGCAGCTGGGGGGTGTCTGGAGGATCAATTACATTTGGAGATCAAGAAATTCATTCACTTCATCGCACTGTTGTCAAGAGATCTGAGAGAGAGAGTGAAAAAATATTTGAAGCTAATTTTTCTTGGCTTTCATTCTTATTATTATTAGTAAAAAATAATGGAAGAGGCTGCCTTGAACAGAGTCTGGAGAAATAATTAAACTCGGAGATGATCAGGAGATGCATTCGTTTTATGGCACTGCTGTCCAGAGATCTGAGGGAAACAAACTTGTTCAAGGCCAATTTTTTTGTTTGTGTTTGGCTTCTATTTCTTCTCGAGGCTTTTTATTATTTGCGAGAAAAACGGGGAAAGAGAATAACTGATGGGCATGGGTGGTGTGGAAGGTGGGGCTCTGTGTTGGTCATCGAGGACAGTGGGGTGTGTCCATTAGGGTCGAAGGTCAACACCTTTTGATGTCACCTGGAGTGCATCCAACTTGCTCCTGCGATGTTGCATTTTACCACTTAACTTCGAGTAAACAGATGTGGAATGAACCCTTGGAGAGTTTGGCATATGACCAGTATGTCACGCTAAAATGCTCGCTGGGCCGGTCAATTATTGGTATCTGCTGTACTAACTACATTATTAACAATGCAAGGCTTTTTTTTAACTTGTGTCTTTCACGACTTGTGGACTTTGCGAATGCGTTTAAATGCAATGGCTTGTTTTTATTTCTGTGCTTGAACCACAGTTGTATAAACTGTCAGTGAAACACAAGAACCCAAAAATGGCATTTACAAGAGGTTTGTGGAAAGGAACATGGATGTGCAGGGACAGGAGGGATATGGATTATGTGCACGCAGATGAGAGTTTGTCTTGTTAGCATGTTCGGCGCAGAAATTGTGGACTGACGAGCCTGTTGTTGTGCTGTACTGTTCTAATCCAAAGGAATAGAATGTCTTGACCCGAAATGTCACCCATTCCTTTTTCTCCAGAGATGCTGCCTGATCCGCTGAGTTACTCCAGCATTATGTGTCTATCAAATAGAAGAGCCACTTGGTCTCAAGCCTGATGCGCCATTCTATACGATCATGGTTGTTCTACCAGGGAAATATGTCCTTCATGACCCATGACAACATGGAGAGCCATCTATCTATTTATTACTAAAACTCTCATCTTATTTGTTTCTATGTGTGTCTGTGTATGTGGATGCCTGTGTATGTGATCCTGAAATTACGCCAAAATGGTACACGATAGCGCTATAAACTTTGGAGCATCTTACTCACAATTGTCCTGTGTGTTTTTTTTAATCATTTTTCATTCAGATTGATGTTATATTTTACAAGTTATTCACATTTCTAACTTTACAAAATCCTACTGTAAGAAAAATGGAGTTGCAATGGTAGTTACAGCTATGACGTCACAATGGGATTGTAGCCCTGCCTGCTACAATGTTGCAAATCCCAGGACACCGAGTCCTGGCAGCAAGTGCAATTGGATTTTTTCTTTAAGTTTAAAAAGAGGGAGGGTGAATAAGGGGAAATGAGCCGCCCCTGTGCAGTTGGGGGTTATGGGTGAGTGGTGGAAAATTGCGTTGAGGGAACGGGTTGCATTGGGGGACCAGGCCTCCAATGTGACAGGGACCCAACCGGTCCTACTTTGCCTAGTTTATACTAACCCTGCATAGTTTGTGTTTGATTCGCCTCCACCATCCCCTCACCCCACCCCTAATTTCTTCAACCCCTCAGATTCTACCACTCACCTGCTCATTTGGGGTAATTTATAATGGTTAATTGACCTTTCAATCCCTGAGTCATATGGCATGCGGGGAGGGGGGGGATATACAAGATGAAGGCACAGGCAAGTCCCGAGAAAACAAACGTGGCTGTGGTAACGGGTCTGGGTTAAGACATGGCCGTAGAATTGGAGGGAAGGAAGAATCGCAGAGGGGGGTGAAGGAGGAATCACAGAGGGGAGTCTGAAGAAGGGTCTTGACCCGAAACGTTGCTTATTCCTTCGCTCCATAGATGCTGTCTCACCAGCTGAGTTTCTCCAGCTTTTTTGTCTACCTCTTGCATGGAGGTCAGTGAACTATTTCTATACACACTGCTAATTGGGAGATTATGTTTAGGTATGACAATACACCACTGGACTGTTTGTAACAAAATAATCTCACTGTACGTGTGCACATGTGACAATAAAGCACAATTGAACCATTAGTTTTTTTCTGTAGGTGTAGCTGGATTTCTTTAGGTCTTCCCACAAAGGGTGGTGGGTGTATGGAATGTGCTGCCAGAGGAGGTAGTTGAGGCAGGGACTATCGCAATTAGACAAATACATGGATAGGACGGGTTTGGTGGGATGTAGGCCAAATGCAGGCAGGTGGGACTAATGTAGAATGGACACGTTGGCCGGTGTGGGCAAGTTGGGCTGAAGGGCCTGTTTCCACACTGTATGACTCTATGACTAGCTGGATCGATTTAGGTCTAGCTGGATTATGTTCAGGTTAGCTAGTTTAGGTAGAAAGTGTATTTCAATTTAGCTTGTTTTCTTTATCTTCAACCCAACTCCCATAACGCCGAAGTGAACATTATTGCAGCCCAAACAATTGTTCTGTCGCTTGACAATTCCTCCTGTTGTTCTAATGCCTTTGAAGAAAAACACCTTCATTGAATAAAAAGGATTTGTGTTCTCTTAAGGAAGCAATTCCCACACAAATTTTGAAAAAAAACAATTGGGTGTGTCGTGGGAAAGGTCACTTGGTTTATGCAGGAACAAACTGGGTTGTGGATCTGAAATGCGTAGCTCTGTCCGAGGGCTAGCACAGGCACGATGGGGGGGGAATGGCCTTGGTCTGTTGAGGCTGGTGAGGACACTTGGGAGACAGAAGTCGGGTGGCTTCAAGAAGCTTCAACATAGAAACATAGAAAATAGGTGCAGGAGGAGGCCATTTGGCACTTGGAGCCTGCACCGCCATTCATTGTGATCATGGCTGATCGTCCACAATCAGTAACCCGTGCCTGCCTTCTCCCCATAAGGGAGAGTTTGCAGAGACATTAAACAGTGACGCAGCAGCAGAGTTGCTACCTCACAACACCAGAGACCCAGGTTCGACCCTGACCTCGGGTGCTATCTGTCTATGTGGAGTTTGCTCGTTCTGCCTGTTGGTTACCTCTCGGCGCTCCGGTTTCCCCCCCACATACCAGAGAAGTCTCTGTGCGTGTTTGTGGGTTAATTGGCTTCTGTAAATTGTCCTTAGTGCGTGGGGTAGAACTGGTGTATGGGTGGTGTGGACTCGGTGGCATGGAAACTCCGGGAGGGAGAGGCAATAACCAGAGATGGTAAAAATAACAGGCACAGATACCAGTGGGAGGTGGAGAGGCAAATTGCTGTGGCAGGGAGCTCTGATGTGGAATGTATTTGTTAAGAAACCTTTCTGCTTATTATCTTGTGGACGCATCAAATAAAAGCGTTTGTGAAGATTTCCTCTTCTCTCTTGTAAACATGTAAGACAGGCGACAGTTTACAAAAACATTGAACTGTATACACTTCAGGTCAAAAGGATTCTCTCCCCCACCCTGAACACTGGCTCCTCCATTTCCTCTCATTCTATTCAGTCCTCCACCCCCTCCCCTCCTGATATCAACCTCTGTTCCCTTCCAGCCACATATCCTAGATTAGTTTAGAGGTACAGCTTGGAATCTGGCCCAGTGGCCCACCGAGTCCGTGCTGACCAGCGATCACCCGTGTGCTAGCTCTACGCTTCACACTAGGGACAATTTACAGAAACCGGTTAACCTACAAGCCCGCAGGTCTTTGGGATGTGGGAGGAAACCGGAGCACCCGCAACGTGGTCACAGGAAGAACATGCAAACTCCGTGCAGGCAGCACCAGTAGTTAGGATCGAACCCGGGTGTCTGGCGCTGTAAGGCAGCAACTCTACCGTTCTGCCTCTTTAGTGGCCTGTTAAGCATTTATTCCTAAGGCCCTTTGGTCCATGGTAATAAAATCCTTCTGGCTATCTGGCACTCGCTCTGCTCAAATAGAATCTGTGGTTTTATAGAGTGAGAAACAAAGTCTGAAGGCCAGTTTCACACCCAATCAAGCAGCAAAGATGTTTTACTTTATCCAGAATGGAATTGGAAGCAGAGATGGTGAGTGGGGTCGCTGCAGAATTGACAAATGGAAACAATGCTTCAGATAGACACCAAATGCTGGAGCAACTCAGCGGGTCAAGCAGCATCCCTGGAGAAAATGGATTGGTGAGGTTTTCGGGCCGGGACCATTCTTCCCACAATACTTTGTTGAACTCAAGACCAAACTAAGAATTGGGCTCATTTTGGGTAAATAAAGAAGGACTTGCATTTATTAACTCCTTGGCCATGTCCCAAAGGGCACAACAGCCATTTTGAATTCAAGTTACCGGGGAAATAAAAAATCGCAATACGCAATACCAAGGGCTCATTTTGGTGGCATTAGTTATGGGCTGTACAGCGGTGCAGTTGGTAGAGATGCTGCCTCTCAGTGGCACAGACCTCGGTTCGACCCTGACCTCCGGCACTGTTTGTGGAGTTTGCACGTTCTTCCTGTGACCACATGGATTTCCTCTGGGTCCTCTGGTTTCACACTTTCATAAGTCATCGGGGCAGAGTTAGGCCATTCAGCCCATCGAGTCTCTGTCTGCCATTCAAACATGAATGATTTATCTCTCCCTCATTCTTCTGCCTTCTCCCTGTTATCTTTGATACCCTTAATAATCTAGAATCTGTCGATCTCCACTTTAAAATACCCAATGACTTGGCCTCCACAGACACCTGTGACAAAGAATTACACACATTCTCCACTCCTCTGACTGAAGAAATTCCTCCTCATCTCCATTCTAAAGGTACATCCTCCCACGTCCTAAAGACATGCGGGCTTGTAGATTCATTGGCCTCTATAGATTGCCATTGGAGTGTAGGGAGTGGATGTAAAGGTGGGATAACGTTGAACTAGTATGATTGATGATTGGCATGGTGGGCAGAAGAACCCGATTCCATGCTATATCTCTAATCCAAACTGTTAAGGTTTAATAAACTGTTAAGGTTTATTAGGAGATTGGAGCTAATTCCCTTGGTTTTTTAAATAATCTCATGGATTATTTTAAAGACCAAAGGGTATGGTGAAATTTTGGCTTCTTATCAACATAGCCGCCTTGGCAACACTCTGGATTGTCAAACCTAGATGTTTGCACTGGAAGGTTACTTGAGCCCACAGTATTTAGTTGAGAATATTCAGTTCGGCAGGCAGTGGCGCAGCTGTAGAGATGCTGCTTTACAGCACCAGACTACAGGTGCTATTCAATCCTGGCTACGGGTGCTGTCTGCATGGAGTTGGTACGTTCTTCCTGTGACCTTGTGGGTTTTCTCCGGGTGCTCTGATTTCCTCCCACATTTGTAGTTTAATTTAGCTTTGGCCAAAATGGTAAATTGTCCCCAGTGTGTTTCTGTGCTGTATCTCTAAACTAAACTGCAGCCTCACCAATGTCTTGTGCAATTGTAACATTACGTTCCAACTTCTACACTCAATTTCCTGACTGATGAAGGCCAGCGTGCCAAAAGCATTTTTAGCTATCCTATCTACCTCGCGATGCATGAAGCTAAGATGCTAGCTGGTGATGAGCGGGGCCTGGATTTTCAATGACACCTGTTTGGGCACCTCATGATTCAAAGGCTTGGTGAAGGGTATGGCTGGCACAGTGGCACAGCGGCAGAGTTACTGCCTCACAGCGCCAGAGACCCGGGTTCAATCCTGACTACGGGTCCTTGTCTGTGCGGAGTTTGTATGTTCTTCCTGTGACCTGCGTGGATTTTCTCCAAGATCTTCGGTTTCCTCCCACACTCCAAAGACGCACAGGTGAAAACGTACCAAGTCCATGCTCTAGTTCTTAGGAGCGATGCCTGTTCCAGGTAGATCCCAGGCTGTTGGGGGCCTTAATAACATAGAACTAGTGTGACTGGTGTAACATAGAAACATGGATAACAAAAACATGGATAATGTAGAAACATGATAACATAGAAAAGTGGGATAACATAGAACTAGTGTGACCCTGTGTTCAGTGGTCTCGGTGGGCCGAAGGGCCTGTTTCCATGCTGTATCTGGGACGACAGATGGCACAATGGGCTAAGTGTTCGGCTGGCAACCGGAAGGTAGCCGGTTCGAATCCCGCTTGGAGTGCATACTGTCGTTGTGTCCTTGGGCAAGACACTTCACCCACCTTTGCCTGTGTGTGAATGTGTGTGAGTGATTGGTGGTGGTCGGAGGGGCCGTAGGCGCAGAATGGCAGCCACGCTTCCGTCAGTCTGCCCCAGGGCAGCTGTGGCTACAGAAGTAGCTTACCACCACCGAGTGTGACTGAGGAGTGAATGAATAATGCGATGTAAAGCGCCTTGAGTATTAGAAAGGCGCTATATAAATCCCATCCATTATTATTATTATTATTATTATTATTATTATCCCTACAATTCTAAACCCCATCCTCTCTCCAGCCCCTCAGCCCATCGTAACACAGAGGGTGCATCCACTTTAAACGAACACTGTAAATATATAGAGCTCTTGTGTGTCATCTGTCTTTAAACACGTCAATTCAATGGCCCGTAAAAGGATATTCAAGATGTGTGACCCGGGGCAATGGGCCAACAACCAAACTGAAACATACTTGGAGAACGTGAGTAGTTGTTTAAAATAATTGACAGACAGGGGGTTGAGTTTTACTGCGCTTATTAAGTCAGATGTACTCAGATATGTTATTATTCACTTGCTTTTGACTGAGGTCTCAATTCAGAAAATACTAGCAATTTGGGCAGCGCAGTGGTAGAGTTGCTGCCTTGCGTCATCAGAGACCAGGGTTCGATCCTGACTACGGGTGCTGTCTGTACGGAGTTTGTGCATTTTCCTTGTGACCGCGTGGGTTTTCTCCGGTTTCCTCCCATACTTTAAAAACGTACAGGTTTGTAGTTTATTTGGCTTCAGAAAATTGTACTTTGTCCCAAGTGTGTAGGATAGTGCTAGTATTACGGGGTGATCGCTGGGCGGTGTGGACTGGGCGAACCAATGGGCCTGTTCCCATGCTGTATCTGTAAAGTCTAAAGCTCGGTAAGAATGACGAGTGCAATGCTAACTCGATGGTGTCATGGTGTCAGGCCAATTATGGAGTTTAGTTTACTTGAGAGATAGATCATAGAAACAGGCTCTTCGGCCCACCCAGACTGATCGCTATCTACAATTAACAGCACATGATCTGGTTAACTGCAGTTCAATGGCTACTGGGGTTTCAGTAAAGACAAGCAGACCACCTTCTAAGCCACAAAAAACTATGTTTTCCCTGGAGAGAATTCGGGCTCCTATACACACCGACTGGGATGAAGAATACTTAAGGCTAGTGTTTAATTAGTCATACGGCATGGGGGGAAAAGCCGTTCAGCCCAACTTACCCATGCCGACCAAGAATGTGCCATCTCATTTTAGTTAAGAGATACAGCACAAAAACGTGCTCTTCAGCCCACAGAGTCAGGAACGAACCTGGGTCTCTGGCACTGTAAGGCAGCAACTCTAACACTGCACCACCGTGTTGCCCACCTACAGCCTATATCCCTCTAAATCTTTTCTATCCAACACACTATGGACAATTTACAAGGAGTGGCACAGTAGTGCAGCAGTAGAGTTGCAGCCTTACAGCGCTAGAGACCCGGGCCTGCTGTCTGTACAGAGTTTGTATGTTCTCCCCGTGACCTACGTGGGTTTTCTCCGGGTGCTCTAGTTTCCTCCCACACTCCAAAGACGTACAGGTTTGCAAGTTAATTAGCTTGGTAAATTTGTAAAATTGTCCCAAGTGTGTAGGATAGTGCTGGTGTGTGGGGATCGCTGGTGGACGCAGACTCTTTGGGTGCTATATCTCTAAACTAAACTAAATTAAACGACATAGTATGGTGAGGTACAGTAGCAGCAGCATCACAGACACATAGATTTGGACAAACGTACCGAACAAATTATACATAACTGATATATAAATTGCGCTTAAAATTTCCAAAAGAAAGAAGACATTGGTGCCGAATTAGGCCATTTGGCCCATCGAGACTATGCCACCATTCAATCATGGCTGATCTATCGTTCCCTCTCAATCCCATTCTCGTTCAGTCTGCCTGTGATTTTGCCGGAAGACATCAGTCTAGATTATTCTCTTTAACTTTCTCCATAATGAGGCTTCAGCTCACAAGTTCCACAGGCAAAAGCTACCGTCCTGAAGTATTGGTGTTCAACTCCTTTGTAAAACATTCCTCTGTATATTATTTTTGGCCAGGTGCTAACCCATTTATTTAAATAACTCTCTCATTAAAGATAATAATTTTGTTTGTTAATGCATGTACTTTGATCCGGACTGATCGGTATCTACAATTAAAAGCAAATAATCTGGTTAACTGCGGTTCCATGGCTACTGGGGTTTCAGTCCAGACAAGCAGGCTGCACCTCCTAAGCCACAGAAACTATAAGTTTTCCCTGGAGAGGATTCGGGCTCCTATACACACAGACTGGGATGAAGAATATTCAAGGCTAGAGTTTAATGAGTCATACAGCATGGGGGGAAAAGGCCCTTTAGCCCAACTTGCACGTGCCGACCAAGAATGCTCCATCTAGTTTCGTTTTTTTTAGTTGAGAGATGCAGCACAAAAACGGGCTCTTCAGAGTCAGGAACGAACCTGGGTCTCTGGCGCTTTAAGGCAGCAACTCTAATGCTGCACCACCGTGCTGTCCGTGTACAGCCCATATCCCTCTAAATCTTTTCTACCCCTGGACCCAGTGTTTTTGAAATGTTGTTTAAATACCTGCTTCAACTACCTCCTCTGGCAGCTCATTCTCATTTCACCAACCTACGAGTGAAAAAATTTGCTGCTCGGAAAAAAATCGGACTGGCTGCAAGGCCACAAATGGGCCCCGACCTCGGGTGGTCACAGATGAAGAGGACTAAACTTTCTGGTGCCTTTCTGGTGGAAAAAATTGATTCTGTTGTGGGGGGACGTTTGTGTTCAATTCTATAATGTGTTGTGTCATTTTTATTTATTTTTATTTTTTCTATGGAAACTTAATTATTTATTTTATGTAAATCACTTTAGTTTCAACGCGAGTTAATTTAAACGCGCTATATAAATAAAACTTACTTACTTACTCATGTTCCTATTAAATCTCCCCTCTCACCTTAAATCTACTGTATGTCCTCTGGTACTTCATTACATCTAGTGTAGGTAAAAGACTGCATTCACCTGATCTATTCCCCTCATGTTTTGATAAATCTCAATCAGATCACCCCTTCGCCTCCTGCGTTGTGCTGTTCGAGGACGGGCACAAATGGCGGCGTAGTGATAGAGTTGCTGCCTTATCACGACAGAGACCTGGGTTCGATCCTGATTATGGGTGCTGTCTGTATGGTGCTTGCACGTTCACCTTGTGACCACATTGGTTTCCCTCGGCGCTCCGGTTTCCTCCGACATTCCAAAGACGCGCAGGTTTGCAGGCTAATTGGTTTCTGTAAATTGTCGCTAGCGTGTAGGATGGAACTAGTGTACATGGGATCACTGGTCGGCATGGATGCGGTGGGTTGTAGGGCTTGTTTCTACACTGTATCTCTAAACTAAATTGAAAATGGGTCACTTGGAATGGTGCAAGCATCTCGTGGAGGAGATAGGAAAGGTTTACAGGGATATGGGCCAAACGCAGGCAGGTGGGACCAGTGTAGATTGGGCATTTTGGTCGGTGTGGGCATGTTAGGCTGAAGGACCTGTTTCTGTTCTGTATGACTCGGACTCTATGACTCGAAAAAGCTTTTAATTTCATTGATGGCATTAATTTGTCAGTAGCATAAATATATGCCAATGGCATGTACAAATAGTAGAGGCTAGATGCCATGCAATGGATTCCCTCAGGCGACTGACCATAATTGGTGACTTCATTTAGTTTTAGAGATACAGCGTGGAAACAGGCCCTTCGGCCCACCAGGTCCGCGCCGACCAGTGATCCCCGCACATTAACAATATCCTACACCCACCAGGGACATTTTTTACCTTTACCAGCCAATTAACCTACAAACCTGTACGTCCTTGGAGTGTGGGAGGAAACCAAAGATCTCGGAGAAAATCCACGCCGGTCACTGGGAGAACGTACAAACTCCGTACAGACAGCACCCGTAGTCGGGATTGAACCTGCGTCTCCAGCTCTGCATTCGCTGTAAGGCAGCAACTCTACCGCTGTGCCACCGTGACTGATTTAAGAGCCCAGTGGCTAGGACCTGTACATGGCACACAGGATGTAGAACAGCACAGCATAGGAACATGCCCGATGGACCACAATGTCTGTGCCAAACATGATGCCACGGTAAACTAATCTTGCCTACCTATGCCCAGATCCCTCCATTCCCTGCATATCCATGTGCCTATCCAAAAGCCTCTTAAATGCCACTATTGTATCTACTTTCACTACCACCCTGGCTGCATGTTCCAGGCACTCACTGCTCTCTTTGTAAAACATTATGTGCCCCCCCCCCCCCCCCCCCCCACACACACATCTCCTCTGAACTTTATCCCTTTCACCTAAAGCAAATGCCCTCTAGGCTTTGATATTTCAACACTGGGGGTAAAGGATCTGACTGTCGATGCTATCTATACCTCTCATCATTTTATATACTACAGTACCAGGAATCCCAACAACTTCCAGCGTTCCAGAGAAAACAATCCAAGCCGGGTCAACCTCACCCTGTAGCTAATACCCCCCCTTAATTCAGGCAGCCCTCTGGTAAACCTCTTCCGCACCCTCTCCAAAGCTACCACATCCTGTCATGGGGTGACCAAAACTGCACTTAATATTCCATGCCAGCGCACAGATCAGCATCTTCTATAAGCGGGAAGAAGAGGGGAAATAATCAGTGAAACTTGTGGAATGAAGGATCCAGACAAAATCTTCAAAGGAGTTTGAGATGGGGGTTGACATTTGCCTTGCTGTGTCAGCACAAAACGTACAGGGCCACCTGATCAGGAATAATTACTTTAAAACTTCTGGATCTCCTCAATCAAGTGACTCTGAAAGTACTCCTTTAAGATGCAGTGTCTGTGTTTTGGGCTAATAAGAGGGGAAAAATATCATAGATGGGACTATGAAATACAAACACTGGATTTGCTGGATATCGTAAATAAAAGGAAATGCTGGGAATATCTAGCTGGTCAGGCAGCATCTGGTGAGAGACTAATAGGGTTCTTTGAGGAAGCACGGCGGAGCAGCGGTAGATTTTCTGCCTTACAGCGCCAGAGACCCAGGATTGATCCTGACTAGGGGTGCTGTCTGTGTGGAGTTTGTGCGCTTTACCTGTGACCACGTGGGTTTTCTCCAGGTGCTCCCGTTTCCTCCCACATTCCAAAGGCGTGTGGGTTTGTAGGTTAACTAGCTTCTGTAAATGGCCCGCCAGTTTTTAGTTTAGTTTAGAGGAACAGCGCAGAAACAGGCCATTCAGTCCACCGAATTTGCGCCGTCTAGCGATCCCCGTGCATTAAGACTATCCTAAATGCACTAGGGACAATTTACAATTTTACCACAGCCAATTAACCTACAAACCTGTCCGCCTTTGGAGTGTGGGATGAAACCGGAGAAAACTCACGCAGTCACAGGGAGAACGTACAAATTCCGTACCGACAACACCCGTAGTCAGGATGGAGCCCGGGTCTCTGGCGCTGTAAGGAGCAAGTCTACCGCTGCTGCCCCTAACTGGTTCCCCAGCTGGTTCTAGTTGGTCTGCGCAGATTCTGTGGGCCGAGGCGCCCATTTCCACGCTGCATATCTAAACTAAACTAAACTACTGCCTATCCCCATCCGCCTTCGTCTCCACACCCCCAATGGGCCAGATGTGTGGGGAGCTCGCACCGACACTTGTCAATCGAGGTCAATTTGCTTTAATTACTCTGATTTCCCTAATAAATCTCTGTCAATCTGGCCACAGCCTAGCAAAACAAAGAGCGGGTTTGTGTTAAATAATTACAGCAGCAGAGAAAATAAGCTTGTGTCCAACTGAAATAAATGGAAAGCTTGTAAAAACAAACATTGGGATGCTAAGTAAACCAAAGCAAGTGACAAATGAACAAATTCCACACTCGGACACCAGTGAGTGCTAAGCCTTGGATATCTCTCTCATGCCTTCAGGGTCTCATCAGCGTTGAAAAAACATTGTTCCCTCAGAGCTTATTATGAGGGCTTTCGCCCTCCATTGTTTTCTGTAGCCATCGCAAGCTTTCTCCGATATATCATCGGAATTATGATAAATGTCTACATTTAGGTTTAGAGCAGTGCTGAACTACTATCTACCTCATTGGTGATCCTTGGACTATCCCTGATCGGACTTTGCTTGCACTAAACGTTATTCGCTTATATCATGTATCTACACACTGTAAATGGCTCGATTGTAACCATGTATTGTCTTCTGCTGACTGGATAGCACGCAACAAAAGCTTTCCACTGTACTATAGGTGACGATAAACTAAACTGGACCTGAGATATAGGCTAAGTATATTATTGTCATGTACCGAGATACAGTGAAAAGCTTTGCTTTGCATGCTATCTAAACAGATCAGATATACCATACCCAGAAACATTCAGTTCAAACTCAAGAACAATAGGTTGAGCAAAGGGGAAGATCAAGATTGTGGAATATAGTTCTTAGCATTGTAGTGCAACAGTTCCATAGACAAAGTCCAATGTCCACAATGGGGTACAGGTTGAATCAGACAGTACACTAGCTTATGGAAGGACTGTTCAGAAGCCTGATAGCAGAGGGGAAGAAGCTGTCCCCGTGTCTGGTGGTGTGCGATTTCAAGTTTCTGTACCTTCTGCCGGACAAGAGCTGGGAGAAGAAGGAATGATTGGGGTGGGACAAGTCTTTGATTATGTTGGCTGCTTTTCTGAGGCAGCTACATGAAGTGTGCAATGTAAAGTCAGTAACCAAGTCGCTCTTTAGAGTTTAGGCATTTATGCTTCAGTGATACAGCACGGAAACAGGCCCTTCAGCCTGTTGACCAGCACTCGCCCCATTCACTAGCACTATCCTACACACCAGGGACAATTTACAGAAACTAATTAACCTACAAACTTGCACGTCTTTGGAGTGTGGGAGGAAACTTAAGCAAACCCACGCGGTCACGGGGAGAATGTACAAATTCCATACAGACAGCACCCATAGTCAGGATCAAACGTTGTCTCTGGCACTAAGGTAGCAACTCGAACACTGTGCCACTGCACTGCATTCTCACCATGGTAAATCGAACAAGCTTTATCTTTATTACATATATCGTAAAACTAATCAAATGGGTATCATTCGATTGATAATTGGGGAGTCATGCAGAAACAAATCACAGGTTAGTCAATGTAGATAGACACAAAGTGCTGGAGTAACTCAGCGGGTCAGGCAGCAACTCTGGAGAAAAAGGATGGGCAACGTTTCGGGTCAGAACCTATTTCAGACTGAAAGGAGGGGGGAGGTGCTGAAGGAAGGAAAGGACCAGGACAATCAGAGCCAGCCACAAATGACCACAGGCAGGACGGTGCCAGGTAGGTCCATTGTTGACCAGGGAAGGTGTGATCGCAAGAGAAACAATGTAGAGAATTGTAGAACTGGTTAAACGACTAGGGAGGAGGAAGGGGGCAGGTTGAGACAAAGTTACTTAAAATTAGAGAATGCACTGTTCATACCATAGGGCTGTAAATTACCCATGCAAAATATGAGATGTTGTTCTTCCAATTTGCATGTGGTCTCACTCTGGAACATGTAGAGTCTGAAGAAGGGTCCGGAGACGTCACCTATCCGTGTTCTCCAGAGATGCTGCCTGACCCGCTGAGTAACTCCAGCACTCTGTTGCAGCCAATGTGATTATCACTACCCACAAACAAGATTTTACAATGCACAGATCATATACAAAATGCAAGCTTTTTTCATGCACCACAAGGCTATAATGCAGAATTTAGCTCTGCACCACAATGGTGCATCTGGTAGAGCCACTGCCTTGCGGCGCCAGAGACCCAATTTTGATCCTGAGCTTGGTTTCTGTCTAGGTGGAGTTTGCACATTCTTCTCTTGGCTGTCTTCCGGGTGCTCCGGTTTCCTCTCACACCTCACAGACGTGCAGGTTTGTGGGTTAATTAGCCTCTGTAAAATTGCCCCCTGGTGTGCAGGGAGTGGACATCGAGCTAGTATGAAGGGGTGACTGATACTACATCCAAGTGTGGAAACAGGCCCACCATGTCTGCGCCGACCAGCATTCATCCCATACACTAGCACTATCCTACGTACAAGGGATAATTTACAGAAGCCAATTTACGTGCAAGCCTGTACATGTTTGGAGTATGGGAGGAAACCCATGCGGTCACAGGGAGAACGTACAAACTCCGTACAGACAGCACCCGTAGTTAGGATGGAACCCAGGTCTCTGGCGCTGTAAGGCAGCATCTCTACCACTGTGCAGCCCTGATGGAAATAATTTTATCAGAACGTTGTTGCAGCCCAATGCCTGAGATGTGGAGAATGAAAGACTATTAAAGAAATTGCCCCAAACAGTAGATTAAAGGTTTAAGATTAAAATCTGCCTTGTGGAGTGATTAATATACTTGCACAAAATTCCCTTTTCTACTAATTGTTAACCTGTTTGTTGTAATTACAGGACATTCTTTGTTAAACTAATGACTGGCAGCACTTCATCAGAAATTGCTAATGTCTTATTCCTGGTGGCGCAGAGAGTAAATGTAAACCGCTAACATGTGAGCGGATCTATATCATGCCTCCAAGCCAAACAGATGGGGAATAATTTAAGGTTAAATCTGTAGGCAATTATCTTGGTTGACAGACCATAGCGAGCCTTGGGATCCAAACTGCAGTCGGACAGTACCAGTCTGAGTGGCTATATTTTAGTTTGAGTTTAGTCTATTGTCACTTAGACTTAGACTTAGATCCTTTATTTGTCATTCAGACCTTTCGGTCTGAACGAAATGTCGTTGCCTGCAGCCATACATGTAATAATAAACAACAAAACACACAATAAACACAAATTAACATCCACCACAGTGAATTCACCAAGATCCTCACTGTGATGGAGGCAAAAATCTTAGGGTTACTGTCTCTTCCCTCCTCTTCTCCCTCTGCGCTGAGGCGATACCCCACCGGGCGATGGTCCCGCGGCTCACCGAGCTCCGCGAACGGGCCGGTTCAAGCTCCGCGGCCCGGGGTGGTCGAAGCTGCCGCCCTCCAGTCCAGCGGACGCAGCTGTTGCTGCGGGAGCTCCGGAAAACAGGCACCAGCCTGTGACCTGCGAGCTCCCGACGATGTCGTCCACTGGTCCGCGGCCGAGTGCCGGATTCAGGTCGCCGCCGCCAGAACGCCGCCTCAGCTACCGGAGCACCGTCTCAGCCCCGTGCCGGGCCGCCACAGCAACCGGAACGCCGTCCCAGCCCCGAGCCGGGTCGCCCGCACGGGAGCGCCGTCCCAGCCTCGAGTCGTGCCGCTGCCACCGGAGCGTCTCAGCCCCGCGCCGGGCCGCCCTCACCGGAGCGCCGAGTCATGCCGCTGCCACCGGAGCGTCTCAGCCAGCACCGTCCCAGCCCCGCGCCGGGCCGCCAAGATACAGTGTACCGAGATCACATGTACCGAGAAAAGCTTTTGTTGCGTGCCAACCAGTCAGCGGAAAGACAATACATGATTACAATTGAGCCATCCACAGTGTAAAGATACATGATAAAGAGAATAACGTGAATAACGTTTAATGCAAGATAATGGCAGTAAAGTCCGATCAAAGATAGTCCGAGGGTCTCCAACAAGGCAGATAGTAGTTCAGGACCGCTCTCTAGTTGGTGATAGGATGGTTCAGTTGCCTGATAACTGCCGGGAAGAAATTGTCCCTAAATCTGGAGGTGTGTGTTTTCGCACTCTGTACCTTTCGTCCAATGGGAGAGGGGAGAAGAGGGAGTGGTCAGGCTGCGACTGGTCCTTGATTATGCTGCTGGCCTTGTCGAGGCAGCATGAGGTGTGAATGGAAGGGAGGTTGGTTTGTGTGATGGTCTGGGCTATGTCCACATTTCTCTGCAATTTTTTGCCGTCTTGAATGGTGCTGTTCCCAAACCATGCTGAGATGCATCCCGATAGAGTGCTTTCCACGGCGCATCTGTTGAAGTTTGTGAGAGTTGTCAGCTTGATCTTAAAACACCTCTTTTTGGTTTTGGTTTATCACTGTCACATGTACCGAGGTACAGTGAGAAGTCTTTGTTCTGTGCTATCAAATCAGATAATACTATACATGAATACAGTCAAGCCATTGCTCTCATTTCACTCCTACCATTGGGAAGAAGGTACAGGAGCCTGAAAATCGTGATCTTCCAATAGCTTCATCCAAGGAATATCAGGCTCTTGAACACTGCACAACACTAACCTCGCAACTATAAAGTTCTGTCTGAAGTCCTGACCCGAAACATCAAAACATTGTAAATTGGCCCTAGTGTGTGTAGTGTGGTGTTAAAATGCGGGGACCACTGGTCAGTGCGGACTTGGTGGGCCGAACGGCCTGTTTCCACACTGTATCACTAAACTTAACTAAATTAATCACCTATCCATGCTCTCCAGAGATGCTTCCTGACCCATTGAGCTACTCCAGCACTTTGTGTCTTTTTTGTAAACCAGCATCTGCAGTACCTTGTTTCTAGGTAAACTTCTGTGGGCCATGTCTTTGGTTACACTACAGATTTAGTTTTTTTTGCATTAGTATTATGTTTATTAATTGGTTGAAGTTTTTGATTATATTTATCTGCAGGTATTGAGGTTCCCGGCCTCTTAAGCTGCTGCAAGCATGACTTTCGTAATTATTTTATCAGTACACAGGGCAATTACGCACTCTTGACTTGATATTAATTAGCTAGTGGAGTATTAAAGGAAAAGTAGTAGTTTGATTACTTGATTAGTAAAGATATGAGGGGTTATGGGGAGAAGGCAGGGGGTTGGGGTTGAGAGGAAAAGAAAGATCAGCCATGTAGAGTAGACTTGATGGGCCGAATAGCTTAATTTTGCTCCTATAACTTATGAACGTGAACATTAGTTGATTAAATCCAGCAGGGAACTTATGTAGGAAGGAACTGCAAATACAGGTTTAAACCGAAGATAGACACAAAAAGTTGGAGTAACTCTGCAGGACATGCAACATCTCTGGAGAGAAGGAATGGGTGACGTTTCGGGTCGAGACCCTTCAGACCTTCTCTCCAGGGAACTTGTATTTGGTTTGGATGAGCCGTGGGCTTGTTACGGAGCAGCAGAGCTGACAAGTGTATTAGTTCTGACGGAGCTTTTCCACTGTGGAAAATGATAGATATGATGGGTAAAGGCCATGAGATTCATGCATGGCAAGTCCAGCTGGATGCAGTCAGTCCCGGACTCTAGTTCATTGCGTGCCATGAACTGAATAACACGGCGTACAATTCCCATATAAAGCTGCCAGATTATCTCAATTGTTTTAGCCTTTAGACATTAGAGATACAGCGTGGGAACAGGCACTTCGGCCCATCGAGTCCTTGCTGACCTGTGATCACCCATTACACTAGCACTATCCTGCACAATAGGGATAATTTACAGAAGGCAGTTAACCTGCAAACCTGTATGTCTTTGGAGTGTGGGAGGAAACCAGAGCACCCAAATGAAAACCCACATGGGTGTTTGTACGTTCTCATGGCGAGAACGTACAAACACTGTACAGACAGCACCCGTATTCAGGATCGATCTCGGGTCTCCAGTGCTGTGAGGCAGCAACTGTGCCATCCCGAATTGTTATTCTGTTGAGGTTGAGATCGACCTGGGATGTCAGGACTTTCATCTGAAGAAAGACTGGATAGACTCGGCTTGTACTCGTTAGAATTTAGGAGATTGAGGGGGGATCTTATAGTAACTTACAAAATTCTTAAGGGGTTGGACAGGCTAGATGCAGGAAGATTGTTCCCGATGTTGGGGAAGTCCAGGACAAGGGATCACAGCTTAAGGATAAGGGGGAAATCTTTTAGGACCGAGATGAGAAAAACATTTTTCACACAGAGAGTGGTGAATCTCTGGAACTCTCTGCCACAGAAGGTAGTTGAGGTCTGTTCATTGGCTATATTTAAGAGGGAGTAAGATGTGGCCCTTGTGAGTAAAGGGATCAGGGGGTATGGAGAGAAGGCAGGTTGGATGAACATGCTGAGTTGGATGATCAGCCATGATCATATTGAATGGCGGTGCAGGCTCGAAGGGCCGAATGGCCTACTCCTGCACCTATTTTCTATGTTTCTATGACCACCACAAAATTGTGGGAGCGGGATGATTTGACTTAGTGATGTCAAGAATACATTTTCTATAATTTAGAACGACCATTTGTCATTCAGAATCCCTGTTGTGATGTGCTGAGTAATCCTTTGGTTATGGAAAGCAACCGTGAACATTCCTTGCTCATTTCTCACATATATCTATATTTTATGCAGAACATCCTTATGGCCTGCAGAGATAGTGGAAGCAGAATCAATCAGGGTTTTCAAGCAATTGTACAGGCTACATGAGACCAAAGTATTTGTAGGTCTATGGGGAATGTAATTGACAGTAACCTCTGCTAAAGCCTGGGATACCTATGATAGGCGGCATCTCCTCCTCCTGTATCAGAACATATCCCCATGCCAGTAATTCAATGGCAAAGTCCTATGTCCTATATAAATGGAGATGCTCTTAGTGTTTGTGTCTCCAAATGAGGATTTGTATTGTTGATGTATAAGACGTTGGCGAGACCTCGGTTAGAATATTGTGTTCAGTTTTGGGCACCATGTTATACAAAAGATATTGTCAAGCTTGAAAGGGTTCAGAAAAGATTTACGAGGATGTTGCCAGGACTAGACGGTGCGAGCTATAGGGAGAGGTTGAGTAGGCTGGGTCTCTATTCCTTGGAGCGCAGGAGGTTGAGGGGTGATCTTACAGAGATGTACAAAATCATGAGAGGAATAGATTGGGTAGATGCACAGTCTCTTTCCCAGAGTAGGTGAATCGAGGACATAGGTTCAAGGTGAAGGGGGACAGATTTAATAGGGATATGAGGGGTAACTTTTTCACACTAAGGGTGGTGGGTGTATGGAACAAGCTGCTAGAGGAGGTAGTTGAGGCTGGGACTATCCCATCGTTTAAGAAACAGACAGCTACATGGATAAGACAGCTTTGGAGGGATAAGGACCAAACGCAGGCAAGTGGGACTAGTGTAGCTGGGACATGTTTGCGATGTTGGCCCATTAGTGACAATTTTTACATTTACCAAGCCAATTAACCTACAAACCTGTACGTCTTTGGATGGTGGGTGGAAACTGAAGATCTCGGAGAAACCCCATGGGGAGCACCCATAGTCAGGATCGAACCCGGGTCTCTGGCGTACATTCGCTGTAAGGCAGTGGATATATATATAAACACATCAGATGTTCCTTACATAGATACAATCAAACCCAGAGAGCCAAGCAAAGAGTCAAGAATGTTTTATTGTCATATATATATATTGACTCTTTGCTTGGCCCTCTGGGTTTGATTGTATCTATGTAAAGAACATCTGATCTGTTTGGATAGCATGCAAAGCAAATCTTTCCAATGTACCTCGGTACAAGTGACGATAATAAACCTAAATCTCCATTCGACAGCTCTGCCCTCTCCAGCATGGGCACTAACTCATTGTGTTAAATCCTGAGGGATCCCTGCATGCACACCTAATCTCACACCAGTCCTTCCTGCAGCTGAACTCAATCTTGTGCACCTTTGAAGTTGAATTAAAATTAAAATTTGTGATCCTTATCATAAAACAGAATTTATATCCACCCTGATTTCACGGTTCACTAAGTTCCATACGGTCAGTGACAGCACAAATGCATTGATCCAGATGAGGGATTTGCAGGACACCCTAAACCATGAGAGATTGCAATCTATACATGGTTTGAGTTTGGCCCATTAAAACTTCATAAATTAGAGATATTCATGGAATGCTGAGATTTAACAAATCCCCGGCATTGCTTTGAGCATCGTCAAGAAATGGCAACCCGTTACTATGGCAATGGCCCAAGTGTATGCTGGGATAGGCATGAAGATCTGACTTCAAAATGGCTTCTTTGTCAACCAAGCGGGTACAAGTGGTAAGATTACTTTACTGACAGCAATCGGTTAAAGCCGCAGGCGTTTGTGTCAGATGAAGAGTTGGGCTATTTGACTCAGAGGCAGTAATTACTTCAGAATGTAGACACAAGGAACTGCAGATGCTGGTTTTCAAATGAAGACACAAAGTGCTGGAGTAACTCAAGACGATGTTTTGGGTTTCTTCTTGAGGCAGGTATGACTGAATGGATGAATGAATCGATGCTTTATTATCATATGTGACAAGTCAAAGTGAAATTCTTTGCTTGCATTCCCACGATATGCAAATAGTCGCCACATAAGGGTGTCTGACAAACTTACAAAGTTACAAAGAATACACAGTATCCGCTCCAGGTCCCCATTTGTTCTCTCCCCCCCCCCCCCCCAAGTGTGGGCAGGTGGGACTAGTGTATATGGGGCATGTTGGTCGGTGTCGACAAGCTGGGCTGGATGGCCTGTTTCCATGCTGCATGACTCTAACTCTGACCCAAATTCTCACCTATCCATCTCCTCCTGAGATGCTGCTCAACCCAGTAATTACAATAACTTGGCATCTTGTCTGAGGCAGGTGCACAGCATCTTATTATTTATTTTACCGGGTTGTATGCAAATCAAAGCATTTCACTGTACCTAGGTACCTGTGACAATGAAAAACGTATCAATGAATCATTATCATTAAATCACACGGCAAGTTCCATTTAATAGCACCGTGATATTGACAGTCTTGGTTAAATGTTTAGTCAAGGGATAATTCATCCACAGGGTGTGAGGGAAAAGTCTTTGTGGAAATGGTGCTTGGAAGGTTGCACATCATCTGGAAATTCAGAAGGTCTTCTTCTTCCTCGTGTCCGGCCATCTTCTATATCGCGTCTTCGCGGTCGGTCAGTGACGGTTGACGGTCAGTGGTTGCAGAATTGGCTACTTCAGTCAGTCAGCCACGTGGAGGCTTCTGCTTGCATCCCATTCAGAAGGTGTTGTACTTTAAAGATTCATCCGAAAGATGGCACATTTGACAGAGGCGCTGTAAAGGGCCTGTGTCCCACTTTCACGACCTGATTCACGACCTCTGCCGAGTTTGCCCTTGACTCATACTCACAGCATGGTCGTCACGAGGTCGTAGGTCATAAGAAGTCGCAGGAGGTTGTAGGTAGGTTGTAGGTAGGTCATGATGCTAGTCGTAGGTACTCGTGGCATCAAGTGGGTTGGGACGTTTTTTCAATATGATGAAAAATGTCCACGAGTAAGAAAGGTCGTGAAAGTGGGACAGGCCCTTTATGGGCCACTGATTTGATATCCAGCATAATACTGGAGGAGCATTGAATCTTCCCACTGTGGATCTCAATGTGGATTTCCATTGTTGTGTCATCTCCCTCGCACTCTCTCACTCTCCAACAACATGAACAAGACAGTAAAGCAAAAGGTTTAAAGTGTTCACAAGAAGTTTAAATCATTATCCCCAACACTGTGATGAGAGGACAGACACAAAATGCTGTAATGAGTAACTCAGTGGGTCATGCAGCATCTGCCAAGTTACTCCAGCATTTTGTGTCTATCTTCGGTGAAAAACAGCGTTGGTAGTTCCTTCCTACGCACAGTGATCAGCGGGATTGATTGAGCTCTGGACTGCCTGCGGGTCTAAGACGGATTGAATTGTTTATTGCGGAATGCTATTCCACGTAGTGTACCACAGGGATTCTCTCATTCTCTTGTATTGATCATAATTAGAGAATGGATTGCTTCCTCTCTGGGCAGGAGTTGGCCCGGCTACACTGTTTGTTGCAGCAGTGAAGTTTAACTGTTTCCTGAGGTCAGGACATAGACAATGAGTGATCCCTAGGAGCCAATATCTCTCATCCGTTCATTAAGTTCCAATTTGAGAATCTATACAGCATTAATCCTTGCTTTCTTTTACCTCTCCCATTATTGTTTTGTTTCATACTGGTGTCGGGCATGTAGATGGTGCTAGAAAATGGGTTCCTGTGCCACACATGTTTTGTAAATTAACAGTGGAATATGTACAGTGCATTCAGAAAGTATTCAGACCCCTTCACTTTTTCCACATTTTTGTTACGTTACAGCTTTATTCTAAAATGGATTAAATTCTTTTTCTTTTTAAATCATCAAACTACACACAATACCCCATAATAATAAAAGTGAAAACAAGTGTTTAGAACTATTTGCAATGTAATTAAAAAGAAATAACTGAAATATCACATTTGTATAAGTATTCAGACCCTTTACTCAGTACTTTGTTGAGACACCTATGGCAGCGATTACAGCCTCAAGTCTTCTTGGGTATGACGCTACAAGCTTGGCACACCTGTATTTGGGCAATTTCTCCAATTCTTCTCTGCAGATCCTCTCAAGCTCTGTCAGGTTCGATGGGGAGTGTTGATGCACAGATATTTTCAGGTCCCTCCAGAGATGTTTGATCGGGTTCATGTCCGGGCTCTGGCTGGGCCACTCAAGGACATTCACAGACTTGTCACAAAGCCACTCCTGCGTTGTCTTGGCTGTGTGCTTCGGGGCATTGTCCTGTTGGAAGGTGAACTGCCATCCCAGTTTGAGGTCCAGAACGCTCTGGAGCAAGTTTTCATCAAGGATCTCTCTGTCCTTTGCTCCGTTCATCTTTCCCCCAACCCTGACTAGTCTCCCAGTTCCTGCTGCTGAAAAACATCCCCACTGCATGATGCTGCCACAACCATGCTTCACTGTAGATATGGTATTGGCCAGGTGATGAGCGGTGCCTGCT
The DNA here is from genome assembly GCF_010909765.2 of Amblyraja radiata. Lineage (NCBI taxonomy): Eukaryota > Metazoa > Chordata > Chondrichthyes > Rajiformes > Rajidae > Amblyraja > Amblyraja radiata. Next base: position 30,472,067 of record NC_045973.1, read on the forward strand.
TTCCTCCAGATGTGACGCTTGGCATTCAGGCCAAAGAGTTCAATCTTGGTTTCATCAGACCAGAGCACCAGAGAAAACAACCCTTTCGGCAAACTCCAAGCGAGCTGTCATGTGCCTTTTACTGAGAAGTGGCTTCCGTCTGGCCACTCTACCATGAAGGCCTGATTGGTGGAGTGCCGCAGATATAGACGTCCTTCCGGAAGTTTCTCATCTCCACAGAGGAACTCTGGAGCTCTGTCAGAGTGACCATTGGGTTCTTGGTCACCTCCCTAACCAAGGCCTTTCTTTCCCCGATTGCTCAGTTTGCCCAGGCGGCCAACTCTATAAAGAGTCCTGGTAGTTCCAAATTTCTTCGAATGACGGAGGCCACTGTGTTCTTCGGGACCTGCAATGCTGCAGAAATTGTTTTATACCCTTCCCCAGATTATGTCTTGACATAATCCTGTCTCGAAGGTCTACGGACAATTCCTTCGTCTTCGTGACTTGGTTTTTGCTCTGACATGCACTGTCAACTGTGGGACCTCATACAGACAGGTGTGTGCCTTTCCAAATCATGTCCAATCAAATTAATTTAACACTGGTGGACTCCAATCAAGTTGTAGAAACATCTCAAGGATAATCAATGGAAACAGGATGAACCTAAGCTCAATTTTGAGTGTCATAGCAAAGGGTCTGAATACTTATGTAATTGTGATATTTCAGTTATTTATTTTTAATTACTAAATTTCTAAACACCTATATTCGCTTCTTCATTCTGGGGTATTGTGTATAGATTGATGATAAAAAAAATAATTTCATCCATTTTAAAATAAGGCTGTAACGTAGGAAAATGTGGAAAAAGTGAAGGGGTCGGAATACTTGTGGAATGCACTGTAGAAACTGACATGGAAACAACACTCAATCAAGGTATGATTTCTTAAACGTTCCAGGCCAATGCACAATGTTGCAATCTGCAAGAACGACTCTATCGTTATTCTATGCTCCACCAGAAAATATAAAATCATGAGAGTTCATGTTCTAGGAGCAGAATTAGGCCATTTGGCCCTTCAAGTCTACTCCACCATTCAAACATGGCTGATCTATCTTTCCCTCTCAACCCCATTCTCCTGTCTACTCCCATAATTGAATTGAATTGAATTGAATTGAATTGAATCCTTTATTTGTCATTCAGACCTTTCGGTCTGAACGAAATGCTGTTGCCTGCAGCCATACATGTAATAATAACAAAACACAATAAACACAAATTAACATCCACCACAGTGAGTTCACCAAACACCTCCTCACTGTGATGGAGGCAAAAGTCTTAGAGTTACTGTCTCTTCCCTCCTCTTCTCCCTCTGCGCCGAGGCGATACCCCACCGGGCGATGGTAAGTCAGTCCCGTGGTTCAAGCTCCGCGGCCCGGGGGGTGGTCGAAGCTGCCCGCAGCTGTTGCAACGGGTGCTCCGGAAAACAGGCACCAGCCTGTGACCTGCGAGCTCCCGACATTGTCCTCCATTGGCCCGCGGCCGAGCTCCGGATCCAGGTCGCCGCCGCCAGAACGCCGCCTCAGCCGCCGTAGCACCGTCTCCGCTCCACACCGGGCCGCCCACAAGGCAGCGTCTCAGCCCCGCACCGGGCTGCCCCCACGGAAGCACCTTCCAGCCGGGAGCCGGTCCGCCCACACGGCAGCGTCTCAGCCCCGCACCGCGGCTGCTCACACGGGAGCGCCTTCCAGCCAGTAGCCGTGCCGGCCACACAGGAGTGTCTCAGCTCCGCGCCGTCCGCCCTCACCGGAGCGCCGAGTCGTGCCGCTACCCGGAAGTCGCCACAGCTCGAAGACGGCCAGCCTCGCGTTGGTGAGTCCTGGCTGGCTCTACCTCCGGACCCTCGAGGTCGGTCGCAGGTTGGAGGCCGCCAGCTCCGCCATTAGGCCTCAGCGCAGACGGGGGAAGAGAAGGGGGATACGACAAAAAGTCGCATTCCCCCGAAGGGAGAGACAGAAAGCTCTGTTTCACCCTCCCCCCACACACATAACACCACCTAATAACCAAAAAAATTACTAAACTAGACAAAACAAAACGACATAAAAAGTAAAAACAGACAGACTGCAGGCGAGCCGCAGCTGTATCACAGCGCCGCCACTTCCAATCAAGAATCTCTGCCTTAAAAATATCCATTGACTTGGCCTTCACAGCAGTCTGAGGCAATGAATTCCACAGATTCACCACCCTCTGACTAAAGAAATTCCTTCTCATCTCCTTACTAAATGTGCATCCTTTTATTCGGGTCCTGGACTCTCCCACTAGTGGAAACAACCTCTCCACATTCACTCTATCGAGGCCTTTCACTAGTTGGAAAGTTTCAATGAGGCCCCCCGCACCCTTTTAAACTCCAGCGGGTACAGGTCCAGTGCCCATTTAGGGTGAACACACCCAGAGAAGCGGAATCAAGAACGAGGGGATATAAGGCGAGAGGGGAGAAAGCTAATTGGACTTTATTCCTTGGAGAGTAAGGGGAATGAGAAGTGATCTTACAAGATCATGAGAGGAATAGATCGGGTAAATGCACAGAACCTTTTGCCCACACTAAGGGAATCACGAACCAGAGGTCATTGCTTTAAGATGAGCGGAGAAAGATTTACTAGGAACTTGAGGGGAAACTTTTTTACGCTAAGGGTGGTGGGTGAATGGAACTAGCTGCCAGAGAAGGTAGTTGAGGTAGGTAGTATAACAGGGGACACACAGGTAAGGATGGATTAGTGTAGATAGGCCATCAGTATGGACGTTGGGCCAAAGGGCCTGTTTCCGTGCTGTATGACAGTCTCAACAACTATACATTTCACCCTTTTATTCAGTAATTTTCCCTTGTCGTTGGGTACAATACGGTGAAAGAAAATTAACAGGATGTTACCTGATTATATCAGTAAAGTGTTAATGATAAATCAGAAAGAATTCAGCGCTAGGACTTGTTTGAAATATAATTCTATTGTAAGTCCTACTCTGACAATGATGCCAAGGCTACAGAGAGTATAAAATCACAGGACAATAATAAAGGGAACACCAGAGATTTGAGGTTTGTAGGAAGAGATATGGCTACCCCCGGGCTCATGATCATTTGTCTGAAAGTTTCACTTCTCCACAATCCCAAGGGGTTCGTAGGAAAATGAAGGTGGCTTTGACCAATGCCTTTTGTAAAAGCTTACCTTTTTTATTGTAAAGTTTGTCCTTCAACATCTGCAGCTTACATTTACAACTTGCAACAACTTAGTCAAAGAGTTAGATTTTAAGGAGAGTTTTAAGGAAGGGGACAGGTTTTGTGGTTGATTTGATGCACCACGTCGCAGTGCCAAACGACCCAGTGGGCGGGCCGGCGAGAGCGAGGAGAGACTTGTGCTGCCAAGAGCGAAGAGGGTGTGGAGTGGGGGGAGTGGGGGAGGGAGGGGGGGAACGTGTGGGGTCCCGCCGGTCCACCTGCGGTGACTTGCGGCAGCAAGCCTGGTTCTCCACCGCGAGAAAATAAGACTGCTCGATGAACGACGGTAGACACAAAATGCTGGAGTAACTCAGCGGGTGAGGCAGCAGGAAGAAGGGTCTCGACCCGAACAGTCACCCACTCCTTCTCTTCAGATATGCTGCCTCACTCGCTGAGTTACTCCAGCATTTTGAGTCTACCTTCGATTTAAACCAGCATCTGCAGTTCTTTCTTACACTCTTACTGCCCGATGAACGTTTTGTAACTTTGTCAGCGCCAGAAACATGGTGACGTTTTGTGTGCTGCCTAGATGAAGTCTGCTGCATGATTTTACCGGGTTGAATGCAAAAACAAAGAATTTCACTGAACCTGGGTACACATGAGAATAAAGTATCATTGAATCATCATTGAATTTTAGAGGCCGCCAGCTAAAAGCACTGTGACTGAAAGTGGAAGAATGAGAATTGGGGATGAGAAAGAGGGAGAGAGTCCAAATTGTGGTGGACCGGGTCACAGACATAGGAGGGGCTGGTACCGGATCCACGTAGAGTTGGTTCCACTCTGAATCGTTCGTCACCCATCCTTTATCTCCAGAGATGCTGCTTGACCCACTTAGTTACTCCAGCACTGTGTCTATCTTGTGCATCTGCAGTTCCTTCCTCCACTTCTGGTGCAGTGCCCAGAGAGTGTTTCAGTCTGTAACACAATCTATAATACAAACTGTCCTCAAGATGTCTCCATTAACTGTCCCAAGTCACCAAGCCTTGATGTATTTCTCCACAGTAAAAACAGAGCAGAACTATGCTCGGTGTATAAAATCATGAGGTGAATAGATCGTGTCAATGCACAGTCTTTTATCCAGGGTAAGGGAAACACTGTAAAAGCAAGAGGACATATTTGGTTTAGTTTAGAGATACAGCATGGAAACAGGACCTTCTGCCCACCAGGTGTGCGGTGACTAGCAATCACCCCTACCCTGGATCTATCACACACTAGAGACAATTTACAGTCAATCCATGGATTGTTAAGGGCCTGGCCCACTTGGGCGTATTTGCGCGGCATGCAGGTGGTGCGCGAGAATTTTGAGAATCCCCAAATCCTGGGGCACGTGCATGACCGCGCGTCACTGCCTATGCCACCAAGTGCTGTGTGTGCGTAATGCACGCCCTGCGCGTGTAATGCATGCCATGTGCATCAAGCGCCGTGCATGCGTCGTGACCCGTAAATGACGCACAAACAATGCCCAAGTAGGACAGGCCCTTTACAACATAATTTGGCTGTTATAGTGTATTTTCAAACCCCATCAGTTCACGAGAAGTCACCAATTAATTGGAGCTTTCTTTTTTCCACGGTGGAAAAATGCTCGAAAACAACCTTATTTTGAAAAACGATTTCACACAGCAGAGGAAATAGCTTATCTGTTGAGACCACATTATACGGACAATAGGACTCTGGCATGAACACAAAGTACATTGTTGAAACAATGACTGTCACTTCCAACAGCCAATTTTTCTCTCCTTTATTAATGGACCTCTCCAGCTCGACCCGCATACAATGCGTTCACAAAGTGTTGAGTCGGATCTGCCTGAGTCACAGCTCTTTCTTCCTGTCTTCAAGAGCAGTGCACTATTTATAAGTACGTTTTAATGTGGCGAAACACAAATAATCACAGTGTGTTGGGTGTGGATTTCCTTGGCCAATTTCTTTGGAGCTTTGCACGCTGTTAGTAGTGGGTGAGATTAGTTGAGCAGTCCAGGTTAAGAGTCAAGGGTCAAGAATGTTTGCTTGTTATATGCACCAGGACGGAACAATGAAGTTCTTACTTGCAATGGACTCAATGTTCTGGAGTATCTCAGTGGGCCAGGCAGCATCTCTGGAGAAAAAGGATATGTGATGTTTTGGGTCGGGACCTTTCTTCAGACTGACTCCAGTTTTTTTAGTTTTCCTTTTTAGTTTTACTGATACAGCGCGGAAACAGGCCCTTTGGCCGACTGAGTCTGCGCCGACCAGCGATCCACGTACATTAACACTATCCGACACACACTAGAGATAATTTACAATTTTATCAAAGCCAATTAACTTACAAACTGGTACGTCCTTGGAGTGTGGGAGGAAACGGAGCACCCGGAGAGAACCCACGCAGGTCACGGGGAGGATGTACAAACTCTTCCGAAGTCCAGACACAGGGCATTCACTTCCAATGATACAGTGGCCTACATGAAGTCCAGATACGACCTTGGTAAGGCCATCAAAAAGGCCAAAAGGGACTTCTGCTCCAAACTGGAGGATGAGACAGATGTTCGGCAGCTGTGGCGGAGCCTGAATGCAATCACCTCCTACAAGGCGAAACCAGGAGGCAGCTCGAATGTCAGCGAAACATCACTCCCTGACGAGCTCAATGCGTTTTATGCACGCTTTGATAATAATAATAATAACTTTATTTATAAAGCACTTTAAACAACTACAGTTGCCACAAAGTGCTGTACATGAGAATTCATGAACAAAAAGCTATTACAAACAATTAAAAACCATTAAAAACCGTAAAACGAAGGACTATAAAAAACACACTAAAAATTAAAAGACATTAAAAGCACTAAAAACAGGAGCAATGCCTCAGCCAGTGTCGAAAGCCAAAGAATAAAAATGTGTTTTTAGGGAGGATTTGAAGATGGACAGTGAGGGGGCCTGTCTGATGTGCAGCGGCAAGGTGTTCCAGAGTGCTGGAGCAGCAACAGAAAAGGCTCTATCCCCTCTGAGCTTCCGCTTAGACCTTGGTACCTCAAGGAGCAGCTGATCAGCTGACCTGAGGCACCGGGCAGGAGCATATAGGTGGAGCAGCTCAGAGAGGTAAGGCGGGGCGAGCCCATTCAACAATTTAAAAACAAATAAAAGAATTTTGAAATGAACTCGAAAGTGCACTGGGAGCCAGTGAAGGGAGGCCAAAATTGGCGTAATGTGCTCCCTCTTTCGAGTTCCGGTCAAAAGGCGAGCGGCAGCATTTTGAACAAGCTGGAGACGAGCCAATGAAGCTCGTGCGACTCCAGAGTAGAGTGGAGGGAGAATGCTGATGTGCCTTCCCGATCCCCCATTCGCTGTGATGGCATTTCAGTCTCAGTCTCAGAGGCCGACGTCAGGAAATCCTTCAGAGGGGTGAACCCCCGAAAAGCACCTGGACGTGATGGTATACCCGGTCGTGTTCTAAAAACCTGTGCGGACCAACTGGCTGGAGTTTTTACGAACATTTTCAACCTTTCACTTCTGAGGTCTGAGGTCCCCACCTGCTTTAAAAGGGCATCAATTATACCAGTGCCCAAGAAGAGTAAGGTGACGTGCCTCAATGACTATCGACCAGCGGCACTAACGCCGGTGGTGATGAAGTGCTTTGAGAGGTTGATCATGGAGCAAATCAACTCCTACCTCGACAAAAACCTGGACCAACTGCAGTTCGCTTACCGCCACAACAGATCAACGGTGGATGCGATCTCGCTGGCCCTCCACTCCACTCTGGACCACTTGGACAACAAAAACTCATATGTCAGGCTGTTATTCATCGATTACAGCTCGGCATTTAACACAATCATCCCCTCCAAGCTGGTTACCAAACTCGCAGAACTGGGTCTCTGTGCATCGCTCTGCAATTGGATCCTCGACTTCCTCATTCACAGACCACAGTCTGTTCGTATTGGTGGAAATGTGTCAGCCTCGATAACAATCAGCACGGGAGCACCTCAAGGCTGCGTGTTCAGCCCCCTGCTGTACTCACTCTATACTCATGACTGCGTAGCCAGTCACAGTGCGAACTCCATCATCAAGTGTGCTGATGACACCACTGTTGTGGGGCGTATCACTGATGGGGATGAGTCAGAATATAGAAGAGAGATCGAGCAACTGTCCATATGGTGCCAGCGCAATAACCTGGCCCTCAACACCAGCAAAACCAAGGAACTGATTGTGGACTTTGGAAGGAGTAGGAGGGGGACCCACAGCCCCATTTATATCAATGGGTCGATGGTTGAAAGGATCAAGAGCTTCAAATTCCTGGGCGTGCACATCTCTGAAGATCTTTCCTGGTCCGAGAACACTAATGCAATTATCAAGAAAACTCATCAGCGCGTCTACTTCCTGAGAAGATTACGGAGAGTCGGTTTGTCAAGGAAGACTCTCTCTAACTTCTACAGGTGCACTGTAGAGAGCATGCTGACCGGTTGCATCGTGGCTTGGTTCGGCAATTTGAGCGCCCTGGAGAGGAAAAGACTACAAAACGTAGTAAACACTGCTCCCGGAGGTTGCAGGTTGCAGGTGGTGGAAGCAGGTAGGGAGACTGACAAAAACCTCCGGGAACCGCACGGAAACCTTGGGTGGGGCGCAAAGTCTCCAGAGGTTTCCGTTCAGGTTTCCTAAGTGAGACAGGGGCATTAGGCAGCAACTCTACCGCGGCGCCACTTTGCCGCCCCGGCCAATGAAGGTATCGAGTAAACATGTTACTTGCGGGAATATTTGCCTTCTCAACATTTGTTTCCTGCATCCAAATTTTGCATCGTCCCATTCCCTTCACTACAATTCCCCTGACTCTCTCCCTCTTTGTCATGTAAATTGTCCCTAGTATGTGTAGGATAGTGTTAGTGTGCGGGGATCGCTGCACGGCGCAGACCCGGTGGGCCAAAGGTCCTGTTTCCGCGGTGTATCTTTAAACTAAACTGTGTCTGTAATTGGCAATCTCCTGCCATGGAGTTAAGATCTCTAATCACGGAGGCAGAACGATCATCAAAGGAAAGCTCTGTATAAATGCTAATTACACCACTCCTGCAAACTATTAATCTATTTGTATGTGAATTTACATCTGTGCAACAGCAACTCCTGTGGCTTGTTTGGTGGGAACCCTAATCAAGACCTTTCATCTTGCAGATGTTTAGATTAATCACCTTATGTTGCAAAAGTCTTGATTTTTCTGCCCGTGTCGGGACCAGAGGCCGTTGTAAATAATTGAGGCAGGAAAGGATACTTTAATGCCGAAGGCGTTGTTTCCACCAACAACAAGCTGTGAGTCATTGACGAACCTTTTCCTCAGTACCCATGTGTGAAAACCCGCGACATACAATTATATGGGTTTCAACGTGTTCCCTTTGTATTAAGAAACTTCCTTTCTTTAATGGAGACACAAGGAACTGCAGATGTGGAAATCTTGTGCAAAACACAAGGTGCTGGAGTAAATCAACGGGCCAGGCAGCATATCTGGAGATCACGGATAGGTGACATTTCGGGTCGGGACCTATCTTCAGACTCCGAGTTTGTTTAGTTTGCGGTGTTTTCTGACCAAGCATATGTTCAACATAACCTGACATTGTGACAATGGCAGCACAGTGGCACAGCCGGTAGAGCCGCTGCCTCACAACGCCAGGGACCCGGGTTCGATCCTGACCTCAGCAGGATCGACTGTCTGTGTGGAGTTTGCACGTTCTCCCTGTGACCGTGTGGCATTCCCCCGGGCGCTTCGGTTTCCGTCCACATCCCAAAGATGTGCAGGTTTTAGATGATTTGACCTCTGTATAATCGCTACTAGTTTGTAGGGAGTGGGTGAGAAAGTGGGATAGCATAAAACTAGTGTGAATGGGTAGACACAAAAAGCTGGAGTAACTCAGCGGATCAGGCAGCATCTCTGGAGAGAAGGAATGGGTGAGACCCTTCTTCAGAATGTGAATGAGTGACCGATGGTCGGCGTGGGGTCTGTGGGCCTTGGACGTAATACGCCGCCATTGTATCTGCCCCCACCACCACCTTTGGCGTTCCAGGCCTCCAACACGCTCTGTAAAAATAACTTGCCCCGCACATCTCCTTCAAACTTTTCCCCTCTCACCTTATAGCTATGTCCTCTACTTCTAGTGGTGGACATTTCCACTCTGGTGGAAAAAGGTTCTGACTGCCGACCCTATCTATGCCTCTCTTCATTTATCATTTTATATACTTCTATCAGCCTCCAACTCTCCAGAGAAAACAACCCAAGTTTGTCCCACCTCTCCCTGTAGCTAATACCAGCTAATCCAGGCATCACACTAGTAAACCTCTTCGGCTCCCTCTCCAAAGCCTCCATGTCTTTGTTGTAATTGAGTGTCCAGGACTGCACAAAATGCTTCAAGTGCAGCCTAATCAAAGCCCTATAATGGTGCAGAGTGACTTCCTGCATATCAAGTCTCAACTTAACCTCTCGCATTCCAAAGAAAGCGATCCAAGTCTGACCAGCTTCTCCCTGCATCTCTTTAGCTGTTTAGGATTGGCTTCCTTACTGCACTGCAGCAGCATTGCCACAAAGCCCACACTGCACAGTGAAATGGCCTAACCCGGCTCCGCAAATGATGAATGACACGGTATGGAGGCCTCGGGTGCACTTGGAACTGAACTGTAACATGATTCTAAGCCTCCAGGCTATGAGCGCGGCAAGGAAAGAAGGATTCTAGTAACGTAGCCTAAATTAAATCGGACTAGTGTCTGCTCGCTACCAATTAAAGCTGGAGTTAGTTACGACATGTTTGGGTTAGGGTGCCTCGTTTCTTTGAATGATCATCTTTCAAGTGGTCAACCTGGTAACTGTTCAGAGGGCGGCTTCTCATGTTGTTCTATGTGGAAAACAATGTGAGAAGTGCCTTCGTTTTAGTTGTTGGGGATGAAGCTTAGTTTAGATTTGTTTATTGTCACGTGTACTGAGGTACATTGAAGTTGTTTTGTTGTGTGCTATCTAGTTAGCGGAAGGACTATACATGATTACAATCAAGCCGTCCACTGTGTACAGAAACAGGATAAAGGGAATAATGTTCAGTGATAGTCCAAGGAGGTAGATGGGAGGTCAAGACTGCTCTCTACTTGGTGTAAGGGTGGTTCAGTTGCCTGACAGCAGTTGGGAAGAAACGGTCCCTGAATCTAGAGGTTTGCGGTTTCACACTTCTGTGCCTCTTGCCTGAGGGAAGAGGGGAGAAGTAGAAATAATCTTCAGCCCAACATGCCCACACTGACCAACATGTCCTATCTAGTCCCACCTGCCTGCGTTTGACCCATATCCCTCTAAACCTGCTCTACCCATGCACCTGTCAAAATGTTTCTTAAAAATTGCGATAGTCCTGCCTCAACTTTCCATACCCTCACCACCTTTTGTGTGAAAATGTTTCCCCTCAGGTTCCTATTAAATCTTTCACCCTTCACCTTAAACCCTTGTCCTCTGGGTCTCAATTCCCCTATTCTGGGCAAGAGGCTCTGCATCTACCCGATCTATTCTTTTCATGATTTTGTACACCTCTATAATGTGAGACGTTATTGATTATGGACTCTGAGTCCTAAATCAACATACTGTCTCCACAACTATATAAAGGTATGCGAGACCTGTCTTTAAGTAAGAATGTCAGAATTCATGTTCTAGGAGAAGAATTAGACCATGCGGCCCTTCATCTAATCTGCCATTCAATCATGGCGAATCTATCTTTCCCTCAACCCCATTCTCCTGCCTTCTCCCCATAACCCCAGACACCCTTACTAATCATGAATCTGTCATTCTCCACCTTAAGAATATCAATTGACTTGGCCTCCACAGCCTTCTGTGGCAATGAATTCCACAGATTCACCACCCTCTGACTAAAGAAATTCCTCCTCATCTCCTTTCTAAAGCCATATCCTTTTATTCTGAGGCTGTGGCCTCTGGTCCTAGACTCCCCCACTAGTGGAAACATCCTCTCCACATCCACCCTATCCAAGCCTTTCATTATTCGGTATGTTTCTATGAGGTCCCCCCCCCCCTCATTCTTCTAAACTCCCAGCGAGTACAGACAGGCCCAGTGCCCCCTTGTCTAACTTCAAAGCCTGATTTAAATACCTGTGCGGCTAAGTCAATTTAACATTCACCACCGTCAGAAGAACGACACGATCCACAAAATATTCTCTGTGCCCATGAAACCAGTCACTTCCTCCACAATAAATAAGCAGTCAAGATTTTATTAACTTTCAGCCCACCCAGAGTGAAATATCAGCAAGTTGCCTTCTCCGCAGCTGTTTTAACTGCTGAGGAATAGTTTCTGTGATGTAAACGGTTCTATGGTACTTATTTCACGCACTGGATTCTGACATTTGAAGTAACAATTAAACTCTAGAAAGGCAGGTAGGCAGTATGTTTATGATGGCAGGTAATGAGCTGGGCACCAAAAGTATCTGTTGACAAGATGTTTTACAACTTAGGGCGGTGTAGTAACAAGAATAAATGATCCCCTGTGCCTGCAGAAAGTGGTTTAAGGCTATCGATATCTTATGCTGTAACAATGGGCTTGGCTCACTCTAGTAGGCTTGTTTCCAATGGTGCTTAAATGTGTCACATTTGCGAAGTGCAAACGCACAGTGACATTATTTTCTCACTAACAGCCCGGCAGAGTATTGCCATACCCCCAGCACATCCCCGATTAGTTTGAGTTGTGTTTATTGTCACGTGTACCGAGGTGCAGTGAAAAGCTTTTGTTGCGTGCTAACCAGTTAGCGGTAAGACAATCACAAAAAGCTGGAGTAACTCAGCGGGACAGGCAGCATCTCTGGAGAGAAGGAATGGGTGACCCGAAACGTCACCCATTCCTTCTCTCCAGAGATGCTGCCTGTCCCGCTGAGTTACTCCAGCTTTTTGTGCCTATCTTTGGTTTAAACCAGCATCGGCAGTTTCTTCCCACACGGCAGAAAGAGAATACATGTTTATTATCGAGCCATCCACGGTGTACAGAATCATGAAACAAGAGAATAACGTGAATAACATTTGGTACAAGATAAAGCCAGTAAAGTCCGATCAAAGATAGTCCGAGAGTCTCCAATGACGTAGATGGGAGTCCTGGACTACTCTCCAGCTGTTGGTAGGATGTTTCAGTTGGCTAATTTAGCAAAATGTACGGAAATAGTCTACTGATCCCGCGTGCAAGAGGCACCATGTTTTGGCGACATTTTCAAAGTCCAGTCCGCTCCCTGGTTGTTACGAGCGGTGCCTGTTCCAGGCAAGCCCCAGGCTACTGTGGGCCTCCAGCCGTTGCCTTCTCTGGTCGACCTGTGAACCGACATCCCTCTCCTCGCACGCCCATCTTTGTGCTCCAGGGGCATCTCCTGCAGCCAACCATGAGGGCGCAGTGGGCCAGACTTCGGTTCCCTCTCCTCTCCTGCCGACCGCGCTCCACGCCCATCACGTCGCCACCCTCCCGGTCTCCGGTCTTCAGTGGACGAGCATGGGTGGGTCTTCTGGGCCTTGCGTTAGGCCGCGGGGGACAGGCTCGGTGGCTTCCGTTAGAACACGTTGAGTAGAAATGTCAAGTCTCCAGAATTACCCAGGACTTTCCATGAATTACATATCCTTCTCACGCATGCAGGCATCAAAATAGTTATTTTTAAGTTACTTTAAATAGCATTGTCTGTAAATATGTTGAACTGGAGAGGCACAGTAGTGCAATGGTAGAGTTGCTGCCTTACAACGTCAGGCACGCTGGATCAATCCTGACAATGGGTGCTGTCCGTGCGGAGTTTGTACGTTCTCCCCGTGACCTGCGCGGGTTTTCTCCGGGTGCTCCGGTTTCCTCCCACACTCCAAAGACGTACAGTTTTGTAGGCTAATTGGCTTGGTAAAATTGTAAATTGTTCCTAGTGTGTGTGGGATAGTGCTAGTGTACGGGGATCGCCAGTCAGTGCGGACTTGGTGAGCCGAAGGGCCTGTTTCCGTGGTGTATATCTCTAAACTAAATACAGCGTGGAAACAGGCCATTCAGTCCACCAAGTCTGTGCCATCCAGCAATCGCCCATACACTAGTTCTATCCTATACATGGCAGGACAGTTTTGCAGAACCACAAATCTGTACGTCTTGAGCGTGCCGGAGGAAACTGGAGCACCTAGAGACAACCCACGTGGAAAATACAGACAGCACCCACAGTCTGGATCGAACCCGAGTCTCTGGCGCTGTACGGCAGCAACTCTACCGCTCCAACATTGTCTGCCCAGTTCAACACTTTTATAGACTGTGGGCAAAGCTGTTGAAAGGAACTTTAAAAATAGCAATGTCTTTCATGCCTTAATGCATTTTACTCTTTTGCTATGGAGAAAAAGGGGGTTAGGTTGCTTTTGTTGGCTGTGGCTGTTGGCTTTCTCTGAGAAAACAGTGTGTGATGTCAGGACCACACTGTGACAAAGCAGTGAAAGAGGGCCAGGGTGGGTCAGACCAAGCCTCTTTCCAACCGGCATATGGAAACATTTTGCCTTCAATGCACTATGATTGTCAGAGGAACATAAAGAGGTCACTCAGTCCTTTGTTCCCATCCTCCTATTCAGCGATATTACAGTTTCTCTTTATATCACCATGATACCCAATGCACTCCTCAAATAAACATCTATTGATCTTGATGTTGACATTTTTTTCCCACACCCTGCCTCGATCAATGTAATAGGAAAGGCTACATTTATTGTCCACGACCCTGTGATTGTACCCTTAACAAACATTCTTTTTAAGATTACATCCGACCCTTTATAGAAATTTTTCTTTCAGCGGAGAAAGTACTTTCTCCGTCAATACCTCGAACACCTAAATTTGATATGAAAGACATACATGGGGTCATAGAGTCATACAAGACGGAAACAGGCCTTTCGACCACACCGACCAACATGCCCCATCTACACTGGTCCTGCCTGCAATTAGCCTCTCTAAACCTATCCTATCCATGTACCTGTGTAAATCTTTCTTATTACCCTGCCATAGTACCCCGTCTCAATTACCTCCTCTGGCAGTGTGTTCCGTAAACCCTTTGTGCAATAAAGTCAGCCCTCGGGTTTCTATTAAATCTTTCCCCCCTCATCTTAAACCTATGTCCTCTGGTTCTCGATGCTCCTTCTCTGGGCAACAGACTGTGCATTTACCCGATCTATTCCCCTCATGATTTTGTACACCTGTATAACATCACCCCTCATCCTCCTGCACTCCAAAGAATAGAGTCCTAGTCTGCTCAACCTCTCGCTCCAGCTCAGGCCCTCGTGTCCTGTCAACATCCTCGTAAATCTTCTCTGCACCCTTTCCAGCTTGACAACATCTTTCCTCTAACATGGTGCCCAGAACCGAACATTGTCATGCAATCCATCTAGACCATGCCAGCTCACAGAGTAATCGTACTCCTTGTAACCTTGTATTTCCATCAAGCCACCACATTGCCCTCCCACAAGATTCTGCTACTTACCACCACTGGGGAAGATATACAATGGCTACTAAACCGACCAAGCTGCCCATCTTGGCAATGTGGGAGGAAACTGGAGCACCCTTGGGAAATCCAATTGGTCCTAGGGTGAACGCACACACCTCACAGTGACAGCACCGGAGGTCAGGATTGAACCTGTGCAGTCGGAACTTGAGGTGGCAGTTCTACTAGTTGAAGGATTTAGTTTACTTTAGTTTACTTTTGTTGCTTGCTAACTAGTCAGCGGAAAGACTATATATGATTACAATCGAGGCATTCATGGTATACAGATACAGGATAAAGGGAATACCATTCAGGGCAAGGTAAAGTCCGATTAAAGATAGTTGGAGGGTCTCCGATGACGTAGATGGTAGGTTAGGACCACTCGCTAGTTGGTGATAGGATGGTTCAGTTGCCTGCTAACAGTTATGAAGAAACTGTCCCTGAATCTGGAGGTGTTTAAGAAAGAACTGCAGATGCTGTAAAAATCGAAAGTAGACAAAAATGCTGGAGAAACTCAGCGGGTGAGGCAGCATCTATGGAGTAAAGGAATAGGTGACGTTTCGGGTCGAGACCCTTCTTCAGACCGACCCGAAACGTCACCTATTCCTTCGTTCCATAGATGCTGCCTCACCCGCTGAGTTTCTCCATAAATTTTGTCTACCTTCTGAATCTGGAGGTGTATATTTTCGCACTTCTGTACCTCTTGCCTGATCGGAGAGGGGAGAGGAGTGATCGACCTGACTATGCCAAGGCAACGTGAGGTGTAGATGGAGTCAATTGAAGGGAGGTTGGTTAGTGTGATGGTCTGGGCTGCGTCCTCAATTCTCTACAATTTCTTGCGATTTTAGGCAGGGTAAATAGAAAGAATGTGTTCTCACTCAAAGAGGGTTTAATGCCTGAGTTGTCAGCGGACTGAAGGAGACCAAATGTAAAACAGTGCCCCTGTGTTATTACGGCGGCAAGCCTGAGGCAGATGTCCATGTCATCGAGCTTCAGTCTCCATGACCAACTAACCGGTGTTAGTGTGTATAGATATTAATTGGTCTTGGAGCCCCGAGTGAAGAGATGTTGACAGGGAAGGAAAAGATCATGTGGCTTGTTCACCTTTGTGACCTAAAATTACCAACCAACTAAACATGGGGAAAGACTAAGGCCATTGTATTTGGTTCCCTGCCCACCAACCATTTCCCCGGCAACTGTCTGAGGCTGGAGACAATTGTTTGCCGATATCTGCCGGAGTTTCGCATGATCCCAGCCCTGCTTCGACTCACACTGTGGGCGGCTTGACTGTAATTATATATAGTCTTTCTGCTGACTGGATAACAAGCAACAAGAAAGCTTTTCACTGTACCTCGGTACTTCTTCTTCTTCTTGCGTATAGCGTGCACAGCCTAAAGTTGTAAGACAACTTGTTCTGTTTGATCTTCTGTTTGTGCACGCCAGGTTGATTGCATTTGTTGAAACAAGTTGGACCACGTGAAGGTTGCAATCTCCCACCCCTACTTTGGTACACATGACACTAAACTAAACTAAATCTTCATTTGTGTTTTAGTTTAATAGAGTCATGGAGTCATACAGTAGTACGTTGGGAGCACAGACCAACATGCCCACACCGGCCAACATATCCCAGCTACACTAGTCCCAGCTGCCTGCATTTGGTCCATATTCCTCCAAAACCTGTCCTATCCATGTAGATATCCATGTAGATATTACTGTTCCAGATGCTTCCGATCCACCGCCTTACCACCCGTACTCCCTGAATTTTAACTCAAACCTATCTAAATGCCTCATTAAAGCCGCTATCGTATCTGCATCCTCCAACATCACCCCTGGCAGTGCGTTCAAGGGCCCTAATGGCCCAGGTTCACTGTTCGCATTCCTGTATCCCTCTTCCCCAGCCAACAATGGGCCATAGTGGGCTCCACCCTTCCTGAGGTCATCTGTTGCCGGCCCTGATTTGTTCTGGCTGTTTCTCGCCTCCAGTCTCCCCTCCCCCCCCTTTACTTTTGGTCTGAAGAAGGGTCCGACCTGAACTGTCACCTATTATTTTTTCTCCAGAGATGCTGCCTGACCCGCTGAGTTTCTCCAGCATTTTGTGTCTATCTTCTGTACTGTTCCACGCTTTAAAGACTTGGGAGGTTGGGTGATTTTAGTCCTTGTGCCATGCAGTTACAAACTGCCGAGGTTCCCCCGAGTGGTGTCCGACAAGCTGCTGAGAGGGGCTGCTGTGTGATGATTCTCTCCCGCTTCTCCCGACACATCTCCACACAGCCTCTCACCGCCCGCTACAAATGATCTGCGAGGGAGACAAAGGCTGTCAATGTGGGGACAATATCGGGAGCGGAAGATCAGATCAAAACTAAAGTGATGGCAAACAGGCACATGAAAACCTGGGCTTAATTGAAAGGATGAAGCATGCCAACCTGAGATGCCAGTCTAATTATAAATGACTGGTGGTTCTCTTCTCCTTTCTACCTGAGCCACTCTCTCACTCGGGACAAAATGATGCCCTTTCCTAACTCTCATCTGCAGTTCCTCGTTTCCACATCTTAATTCAATCCAACCAATGTTTGGGTATGATATTTGTCCAGTAACATCTAAATTCTAACCCATGAGTCTGTAGCAGAGATTGACAGAGAGGGATTGTTAAGTTGCCCCAGGAAAGAAGCAAGGGCCGATAAAAAAAAAGTGCAAGGGCCCCATCGAGGTAGATGGGAAGATCGAGAATGCATCCTTAGCAGGGAGGAGATCTGCTGCACATTTATTTTTCAGCAACTCCAAAGGAAGCCATAAGGAAGCTCTCAGCTTCCACCTTACATCACTGCCCATTCCCATTCACACCTCACTGTCTCTGCCTCCAGCACTGCTCTAATGAATCCTACACGAGCTTGAGGAGCGACACCTCTTCTTCCATCTTTACAAACTCCTGACTCAATATCAAATTATGTAACCTGCATTCTCCGTCTGTGTCTGGTTTGGCCATTTCACAGAGTATATGAGTTGTACATCACAGAAACAAGCACATCGGGCCACTGTGCCTAAACTGAACATCTTCAAATACAGCGCGGAAACCGGCCCACCGAATCTGCGCTGACCAGCGATCATCCCGTACACTAGCACTATCCTACACACGAGGGACAATTTACAATTTTACCAAAGCCAAATAACCTACAAACCTGCACATCTTTAGGGTGTGGGAGGAAACTAGATCACCTGGAGAAAACCCATGTGGTCACAGGAAAACCGTACAAACATCATACAGACAGCATCCATAGTCGGGATTGAACCCAAGTCTCTGGCTCTGTAAAGGCAGCAACTCGACCACTGCACCATTGCTCACCCTTCTAACTTTGGTGTTAGGTGGCCCTGCAAGCACTTGAGAGCAGCCTGCTCCAATATAGGGGTTAGATTATCGGGGATCTGTCTGATGGTGTGGTTGGCTTGATATGGCTATCCCCCTTTTAGGGAGTCAACAATGTCCAAATGTTATGGCATGGAATTAGAGTAAAGGCCGATGCACGGGAAGCAGTGGGATGGAGGGGAATGGGAATGAAGTAGCTCGGATGAGGCGGACACAGAAACCAGAGTAGTTCTTTTGTGGAAAATACCAGCTGAACAAACGGATGGTGTCCGTCTAGCTCTGACAGCTCGGGTGAGTTATGTGTCAGATCTGCCAAGGACCGGGGTGTAAATGCTACAGAGATTAGTCGATTTCATCACCTTCCCGAGATTTATGAATGGGAATAGCCCTGAACTCTCTTGGAATTCACAGGACTCCTGTGCTGAGGGGAAAGCAGGCATGGTGTTAGATGAAAACCACAGCTAAACACTTCTTCACCACCAGAAATAAATAAAGTGACAATGTTTAAACGCAGATAAAGGAGACCAAAATATACTTGGACACCTTTGCTGTCTGACTGTGTTTGTGGGGGGGGGGGGGGGGGGTCTCCAAGTGTGTAGGGAGGACCTGCTGATGCTGGTTTATACCAAAGATAGACACAAAATGCAGGAGGAACTCAGCAATCAGGCAGCATCTCTGGAGAAAAGGAACAGGTGACGTTTGGGGTCTGAAGAAGGGTTCTGGGACACAATGGTGGACGGGTGAGGCGAGGGACATCAGTTCGTTGGACAATCCGGAGATCCATGGAAGGTGATGGCTGGAGGCCCTGCATTAGCCTGGGGCTCGCCTGGATCGAGCACCGCTCATAAGATCCACAGTGCGGACCAGACTGGATTTTGAAAATGGCCCCAAAACTTGGTGCCTCTTCCATGAAGTTTCAGTGGACTATTTCTGTACACTTTGCTAATTGGGGATTGTGCTTAGGTATAGGAATACTCTACAGTCTACTGGACCGTATGCATGGAGAGAATTTCACTGTGACAATAAAGCACCAATGGATTAGTTCATGACACCAAACATTTAATCAAACACTGCGATTAGATACGGGCCCAGAACAGTTTATTAAACAAATTCCACTGAACTAGTTCAACCAAGCCAGAATGAAACCTCTGGTCAGTGTATGATGCCAGTTGTGAGCCCCTTGTGATAAAAAACCTTTCTTCTACAGCACTGCTGATGCTGGTTTATACCGAAGATCGACACAATGTACTGGAGTTGTAACTCAGCGGGTCAGGCAGCATCACTGGAGAAAAAGGATGGGTGACGTTTCAGGTCAGAACCTTTCTTCAAACTCTGAAGAAACGTTATTGAGTCTGAAGAAAGGTTTCAACCCAAAGCACCACCCATCCTTTTTCTCCAGTGATGCTGCTTGACCCGTTGAGTTCCTCCAGCACTTTGTATCTTTCTTCTACATCAGCGTTTGAGTCTTGAACAAATGTTGCTGTTTTTTTACTTACTCTGTGCAAACAATTGGTTTCAAAGTTGAGTGAAT
This sequence comes from Amblyraja radiata, assembly GCF_010909765.2. Lineage (NCBI taxonomy): Eukaryota > Metazoa > Chordata > Chondrichthyes > Rajiformes > Rajidae > Amblyraja > Amblyraja radiata. The sequence continues at coordinate 30,491,628 of NC_045973.1, forward strand.
ATTGAATGCGGTGAGATATAATTTTCCCTGAGGTTACCCTTGGGCTTTAGAATTTAAAGTAATTGGTTAGACCAAACCCTGGCAAACTGCCATTTTTCTATATGATAAACCAAAGATTAGAAACAAAGGTAGTTTGAATGAATGAATAAGTTTATTGGCCAAATGAATGAATGAATGAATGAATAAGTTTATTGGCCAAGTATATTCACATACAAGGAATTTGCCTTGGTGCTCCGCCCGCAAGTGACAACATGACATACAGTGACAGTTGAGAATAACACATAAAACATCAAACATTAATAATAAAACATTATCAATGTTTAATGTTTTATATGTCATAGAGTCAAACAGTGTGGAAACAGCGTGTCAAAGACAAGACAGGCTGGGACTCTATTCTTTGGAGCACGGGAAGATGAGGATTGATCTTATAGAGGTGTACAAAATCATGAGAGGAATAGATTTGGTAAATGCACGGAGTCTCTTGCCCAGAGTAGGAGAATCGAGAACCAGAGGACATAGGTTTAAGGTGAGGGGGAAAGATTTAATAGGAACCTGAGGGGTAACTTTTTGGAACGAGTTGCCTGAGGAGATAGTTGAGGCATGTATTATCGCAAAGTTTCTGAAACATTTCGGCAGGTACATGAATAGGATAGGTTTGAGGGATATGGACCAATTGCAGGCAGGTGAGACTAGTGTAGATGGGACATGTTAGTTGTCGTGGGCAAGTTGGGCTGATGGACCTGTGACTCTATGGCTCTAAGAGGCCATAGCTTTATGGTGAGAGATCCGGGTATTCCATTCTGGAGCCTTCAGCACTAAATCCAGGCTGATGTTCCAGTAATGTTAGAGGCATGGACTTCCTGGTGGGCCTCATCCACCTTCCTAGGTCAGTGGAAAAGAACCCCTGGCACTATTTTAAGGAGGACAAGGGAATGGACTATTTTTGGAGTCCTCACGAATATGCATCACTGAACTAAATTTTCCTGCTGATGAATGCACTGCTGTTTGTGTGGGTTTGCTCTGCATAAATAAGTTGCTGCAGTCCCCGAATTGCCACAGTTACCTCACATCACCGATAAAAAGTGGCTTGTTTATTAGTTTAGTTTAGAGATACAGCGCGGAAACAGGTCCTTTGGCCCACTGAGTCCGCATCGACCAGCGATCCCCGTATACTAGCACTATCCTACACACAAAGGACAATGTTACAATTTTTACTGAAGCCAATTAGCCTACAAACCTGCACGTCTTTGCAGTGTGGGTGGAAACCGGAGCACCCGGAGAAAATCCATGCGGTCACAGGGAGAATGTACAAACTCCAGACAGACAGCACCCGTGGGCAGGATCGAGCCCGGATCTCTGGCACTGTAAGGCAGCAACTCTACCACTGCGCCACTGATTGTGATTGTGAATGCCAAGTATTTCTGCCTTTGATCTTCCTCCATCCCTCTCCAAAGGAGATGATGAGTGTGTCGGTATCCAGGACATTTCCTCTCAAAACCTGCCAGCATTTCATTCAGATTTTCCTTTTCTGCATTAATAAAAAATCCACAGGAAAAATTCACAGGCATTAATAGTAGGAACTGAAATCCCTCCTAACCCTGCTCCCCACCAGAACTTGGAAATGTTTCATGGAGCAGCAGACCCCTGTGGTTGAAAACAAAATAAAACGATGATTCTGGGAATCTGAAATAAAAGCAGAACATTCAATAAAACCCAGCAGGTTCAGTAGCTTCTTTGTAAAGCGATTTAAATTATTTCCGTTCAAAAGGCTCTTGGTCAGAGCTTATCCTTGACCTGAAACATTAAAGGGCCTCTCCCACTTAGGCGTCATTCGCGCATGATATACGCGACATCGTTTACGCGTCACGACATGATGCGCACGTCATGACGCGCACGTGATGCGCGCATGGCGTGCATTACGCGCGCATGGCGTGTGGTGAGGCGTGGTGGCATAGGCAGTGATGCGCGATCGTGCGCGGCACCCCAGGATTTTGGGATTCACGAAATCTTTGCGTGCCACCTGCGTGACCCTTAACTCTTTCTTCTGTTTCCATCAATGCTGGCTGGGGACACTAGATCCTGCAGATGCTGGAATCTTGAACAAAAATCAAACTGCTGGAGGTACTCAGCTGGTCAGGCAGCATCTGTGGAGAGAATGGACAGTCTTTCAATTCCCTCCACAGATGCTGCCTGACCTGCTGAGTTCCTCCAGCAGTTTGACTTTTGTTCAAGATTCCAGCATCTGCAGTCTCTTGTGTCTCCACTGTACAACTCCAACCAACACTTCCTCCAACACATGATACAAAGTGCTGGAGTAACTCAGCGGGTCAGGCAGCATCTCTGGAGAAGATAGATAGAAATTGGATCCCAAACCACTTTGTCCATGTTCTTTGGAGATACCACCTGACCCGCTGAGTTTAGTTTAGTTTAGCGATACAGCATGGAAACAGGCCATTCAGCCCACTGAGTTCACGCTGACGATTGATCACTAGTTCTATGTCATCCCACTTTCGCATCCACTCCCTACACACCAAGGATAATTTACAGGGGCCAATTAACCTACAAACTCGCAGGTTAATTGGCCTTTAGTGTGTAGGGAGTGGATGAGAAAGTGAGACAACATGGAACTAGTGTGAATGATGGGCGGCATGGACTTGGTGGGTTGAAGGGCCTGTTTCTAAGCTGTGTCTTTCAAACAATCAATATTTGCACGACAAAGTTTAGTTTAGTTAATTATCACATGTACCAAGGTGAAAAGCTTTTGTGTTGCGTGCTATCCAGTCAGCGGAAAGTGTATACATGATCACAGTCAAGCCATTTACAGCATACAGACAGAGGATAAAGGGCATAACGTTTAGTGCGTCAAAGGCTAGTAAATTACGATTAAAGATCATCCGAGGGTCTCCAATGAGGTAGCTGGTAGGTCAGAACCACTCTCTAGTTGGTGATAAGATGGTTCAATTGCCTGATAACAGCTGGGAAGAAACTGCCCCTGGATATGGATGTATGAGTTTTCAAACCTCTGTATGTCTTGCCTGATGGGAGAAGGGAGAAGAAGGGGTGATCAGGGTGAGACGTTCTTGATGATGCTGGTGGCCTTGCCGAGGCAGCGTGAAGTGTATGGTTGGCTTGCGTGAAAGTCTTGGCTGCCTCCACAATTCTCTACAATTTCATGCGGTCTTGGATGGAGCTGTTCTCAAACCAAGCTGTGATGCATCCCGATAAAACACTTACTATGGTGCACCTGCATTAGTTGGTGAGAGTCGACGGGGACATGCCGAACTTCCTAAGCCTTCTGAGAAACTAAAGAAAGGAATCAAAGAGTTTACTGGCAATGTTAAACATCTAAACACTGCTGTTACTTTTGTTTCAGACCTGCAGACTGCCAATAGATCTGTTATCTTCTTTGGTCACCGTGGCTTCCTGGATTTCCGTTCCATGTTTCTGGATGAGTATCGCGATGAGCTGTTCATTGGAGCCAAAGATACCTTGTACTCCCTTCAACTTGACCAGCCAGCCATTGATGCCAAGGAGGTAACTCACTCTCGGTCCCTATTATATCATTTGTATGCTCTGGGGCATACTTCTCTGATGAAAGAATTACTGACATTTGTTTTAGAGGCCAAGAAAGCGCACCAATGCCTCTTCTTTTATAGAAGGTACAGGAAGTTTGGCATGGCCCCAATTTTCTACAGGTGTGCCGTATAAAGCATTTTATCGGGATACATCACAGCATGGTTTGGGAACTGCTCCATCCAAGACAGCAAGAAATTGCAGAGAATTGTGGACATAACCTAGACCATCACACAAACCCACCTCCCTTCCATTGACTCCATTTGCACTTAACGCTTCCTCAGCAAGGCCACCAGCATAATCAAGGACCGGCCTCACCCTGGTCACTCTCTCTTCTCCCCTCTCCCAACAGGCAAGAGAATGTTTGAGGAATGGATCTTCCTGTCTTTATTAAGGATTATGGAAGGAGAGTCAACCGGGATTTTGGATAGACACATGAGGAAAAACTATTTGCAGGGCCCTGGGGGAAAGGGCAGGGAATTGGTACGAAGGTAGAAGCAAGGAACTGCTGATGCTGGTTTACACAAAAGGACACAAAGTGCAGATGTAATTCAGCGTGTCAGGCAGCATCTCTGGAGAACATGGATTAGTGACATTATTGGTCAGGACCCTTCTTCAGACACTGTCTATCCAATGGCCATCTGAAGAAGATCCCCAACCCGGAACGTCACCTATCTATGTTCTCCATAGATGCTGCCTGACCTGTTGAGTTACTCCATCTCTTTGTGTCTGAAGGAGGGTCCCAACCCAAAGGTCTCCTATCTATAGGTACACAAAATTGCTCGGGAAACTCAGCGGGTGCAGCAGCATCTATGGAGCGAAGGAAATAGGCGACGTTTCAGGCCGAAACCCTTCTTCAGTCTATGTTCTCTTGGGATGCTGCCTGACCCACTGAGTTACCCCAGCACTTTGCATCCTAATTGGAAGGAAGAGGTTGCTTTACAAAGAGCTGGCACCGCCGTGATGACTGAATGGCCTCCTTCTGTGCAGCAATTACTCAAACTCTGTTCTACGATTCCATGGAGCTGAATCAAATTGACACAGGAGGGATTAATGTAATAATCAAGTAAACATGTGGGCAAGGTTGAAGCGTAAAGTGAGTTTGAGGTGATTCAGGGGGGGTCATTAATCAGGTCGTGGTCTTTCATTGTATTCCTGGTCCAGCAAGAAATGTGAGGTAGAAATAGAATGGCATAACTATGTATGTGTTGCATCGTAAATCAAATGGGCAATGTTCTTCTAATTAGAGGAGGTAGTCGTATGGGTAAAGGCAGCTTTCAGCCCTTAGTGGGACTGTAATAACAAATGTTAAAAATTAGCCTAACTTATCCAAACATACAATGGAATGATATCAATACAGGACCACACACAGCTCCCACACTCCCATCAAATTTTTAAACCATGTACAAGGCGTGATTCAGGAATGTAATGGACTATGCCCCACATCTGAAGAAGGGTCTTGACCCGAAACGTCACCAATCCTTATTCTCCAGAGATGCTGCCTGGTCCACTGAGTTACTTCCGCGCTTTGTATCTTTTTGCGTAAACAAGTATCTGCAGTGTATTTTTTCCTACCTTCATTCCAACTCCCTGCTCTTTTCCCCAGGTTCCTGCAAATAGTTATCCCTCCCATGTCTATCCAAGCCCCTGGTTGACACTGCTCAGCTTCAAGTCTGAGTGAGCCCAAAGGCATTTAGGACAAACTGAATTGGCACTCAATCCACTCAAAGCATTCCTTCCTTCCTTCCACCATTAGAGCGAAGTGTGTACTATCTACAAATATACACTGCGGCTTCTCAACCAAGTCGGGCTCTTAACCAGGTCAAACAGCGCCAGAGACCTGGTTCAATCCTGACTATGGTTGCTGTCTGTATAGAATTTGTTCTCCCTGTGACCATAAGGGGTTCCCTTGGTTTTCTCCCACACTCCAAAGACGTGCAGATTTGTCGGCTAATTGACTTGGTAAAATTGTAAATTGTCCCGTGTGTGTGTGTAGGACAGTGCTAGTGTACGGGGATTGTAGTCAGCGTGGACTCGGTGGGCCGAAGGGCCTGTTTCCGTGCTGTATCTCTAAACTAAACTAAACTAAACTAAACCAAATCCAAGAAAATGCTCCCCAACAGGACTGTGGGAAGACTTCACCAGAAGAAGGTGGCTCACCAACACCTTCTCCAAGGGTAATAAGAGATGGACAACTAATACTGGCCTTGCCAACAATGATCAGATTTTTAAAAAAATGTTAAAAAAATGTATGAATTAAAGGTGGAAACCATGGTTACAATGGGCATTGTTAGTGACTTTGTCATCTCTTGTTGCCAGGAGTTGGGCCAACAGAGCATTTAATCCCAATGCAAGGAAATGCACCCGTGAAAACAGAGAACAATGAGTGATTAGATCAAGATGATTTTCAAGATGATGATTTTCTTTGCTACTGTGGTTGCTTTAGAAACGCCTTACTCTCCCATTTCAATAAATGTTATTCCACAGAGCCCAGCAAACAGTTGAGGCCAGCACTGAAACTAATTGGAAATCGTCCGGCTTGCCAGAGTAAATAGGCAGGAAGCCATTTCTCAATCAAGACTCTCCTTGCGCACAGTCACGTTGTGGAGGCTAAGGCCCCAAGTCTCTCCCGGCCGTTCCTCAGGCAGGGTCACCGGGATGGTTGGAGCTACTGTACCTCGAACGCAATGCGATTTCCCCCTGCCCTGACTCCACAAGACAAACATACAATCCCCCGCGGCTCCGCTGGTGTTGTTTATGTTTTCATAATCTCTGTTTGTTGCGATCTCTTCCCAGAAGTGCTGACTTCCTTGTTGACTTAGTCTTGTCAACCTATACAGCATTCCCTGTCAGAAACCGGGCGTATTATCCCCATGAGCCTGGTGATAAAACAAGCAAACCTCACGGGCCTGCGCAACAGTCATCCATACTTTTCAAAAACACTCCCAACGAAAAGCATTTCTAAAACAATGTTTCAACGTTCTCTGGAATGTCAGAAGTTGAGGGGAGACTTGAGAGAAGTATAAAAATTTATGGGAGGCATAAATAAAGTTGACAGAATCTTTTTCACAAGGCGGAAATATCCAACGCCCAGGGGCCATTGCTATTAGGTGAGGGGCAGAGTTAAAAGGAGATGTGCGGGGCAAGTATTGATACACGGTGGGTGGTTGGAGCGTGGAACACACTGCCAGGGGTCTGGTGGAGGCAGATACAATAGTGGCTTTCAAGAGACTTTTAGATAGACACATGGAAAAGCAGGGAATGGAAGGATATGGGTAATTTTCAGGCAGATGAGATTAGGTAAGTGCAGTATCGTGGCACAGCGGTAGAGTTGCTGCCTTACAGTGCTATAGATCCGGGCTCAATCCTGACTACGGTTGCTGTCCGTCCAGAGTAATCAAACCTGCTCATCTTTGGAGTGTGGGAGGAAATTGGAGCACCCATAAAAAGGCCACATGGTGACAGGGAGAACGTACAAACTCCATACAGACAGCACCAGTAGTCAGGATCGAACCGGGGTCTCACATACTGCAAGGCAGCAACTCTACCTCTGCGTCACCATGCTGCACTGATCTGCCTGCACTTAACCCATATCCCTCCATCCCCAGCACATCCGTGTGCCAGTCCAGAAGTCTCTTACAGGGGTCGATGTGGCAGATGGGCTTACTCTTCTGGGAGCTAGTATAGGCCGAAAGGGCCAAGTGGCCTGCTTCTTCTGTACTATACTGTTTATGTGTAGAAAGAAACTGCAGACGTTGGTATATATAGATAGACACAAAATGTTGAAGTAAGTCAGCGGGTCAGGCATCTCTGGAATAAAGAATGGGTAATGTTTTGGGTCAGGACCCTTCTTCAGTCTGCAAGTTTACCAACTTTATGATTCAATGGTTCAATGATTCTATGATTCAGTTCAGCTGTTAAAGCGTCTGCCCGTGACCTCTCAGGAATCCCAATCGACAATGATGTCCATTCATCATAAAGCCATCCTTGGGCTCTATTGTGTTGGCATGAACCATTGGGTCTATGCCAGGGAGAACTCTGCTGGGGGGAGGGGGGGAAGGAGGGCAGTTCTGCAAGGCATGTCATCCTTCACACTGATCAGCGCTGGAGTATAGCGTGCCGAACTGTAATAGAGAACTTCTAATTTAAGATCCTATCACTTGGAAGTATTTAGCTGGGTGCTGTTGAAAGGAATGAGGCTGCAGTTGCTCAAACCCAAACCAGATGATCATCTTGCAGATAATGGAAACCTGCACACGGACCTGTGATGTGGCGAGGTGTGGGAGCTAATACCTGGCAACAATCTCCCACGGGCCCAGTTCTTGTCTTTTCCTATTCCGACTTTCTCCTGTTTAAATGAACAGCTGCATGTAAAGCAATTCCTGCAGTCTTGCTGTGCCATATCCCATCCATCCCATTCCTCCCGCACTCGCCCCCTTTCATATGTTGACCAAGTAACACAACGTTTCCCTAGGTCCTTGTGCGTTTGAGGCAAGTGAAACCAAACTCTCGGCTGGGAGATCGCCGGAGGCTGGTATTAATCTGAGGTCATCGTAGCCCAAGGCAAACGGTGAAGTGAAATTTAATTAACTACATGGAAAAATGAAGCAAAGCCAAAAACAAATAACCTTCAAAATGAAGGGAAACTGATCTACCAGGATCACTCCCATTACCCAAATCTCTCGTCTTATACTAATTAGTTGTGTCAATGTTTGGCTTGGCTTTGATTGCCTAGTATTGGAGGACATGGATCACACATGGACCTCCAGTGAAAGATGTGTTCAGCACTTTCCCTGAATGCAGCTTAATAGGAATCACAAGAGACCAGTGCCTGGGACATTGCTGGGTGGTGGGTGTATGGAACGAGCTGCCGGAGGAGGTAGTTGAGGCAGGGACTATCGCAACGTTTTAGAAACATTTAGACGGGTACTTGGATAGGACAGGTTTAGAGAAATATGGATCAAATGCAGGCAGGAGGGACTAGTGTAGATGGGACATGTTCGCTGATGTGGGTGAGTTGGGCCATATGTCCTGTTTCCATGCTGTAAGACTGACTCTATGACATTCCAAACATGTCACGGTTTGGCATCTGTAGTTTGCAAAATATCTCGCTGTAACTATCGTAGACTCATAAAGTCATGTAGCACAGAAACATTAAAGTCTGATTAAAGATAGTTTGAAGGGCTGACCAAGACATCCGGTCTATTAGTCTTTCCTCGAGCAGCTCGTTCCAGATATTCACCACCCTTTGTATCAGAAACCTACCCCTCAGACCTTCTTTAAGTTTCTCCCCTCTCACCTTAAAAGCTCCATCCAAGACCGCAAGAAATTGCAGAGTTGTGGACACCGTTGACTCCATTTACACTTCACGCTGCCTCAAGGACCGAGAGTCACTCCCTTTTCTCCCCTCTCCCGTGAGACAGAATTACAGAAGTGCGAAAACACACACCTCCAGATTTAGGGACAGCTTCTGCCCAGCTGTTATCAAGGAACTGAACCATCCAATCACCAACTAAAGAGCAGTCCTGACGTGCCACCTACCTCATTGGAGCCCTTCAAACAAATCTTTCATCAGACTTTACTGGACTGTATCTTGCACTAAACATTATACCCTTTATCATGTATGTGTGCACTAGATGGCTTGATTGTCATCATGCATAGTCTTTTCGCTGACTGGAAAGCACACAACAAAACAAAGCTTTTCCCTCTACACGTGACAATAGTAAACTAAACTAAACCTGTGTACTGGACCTAGTTCTGGACTTTCTCACGCTCTGGGGAAAAACATTTCTGACTATCTGCCTGATTTATGCCCCCCTCATAATTTTATAAACCTTTCAGCCTTGAATATTCCAGTGGGAACAAAGCCAGCCCATCCAATCTCCCCTGAGAACCACAACCCTAATTCGAGGCAACATCCTGGTGAATCTGTTCAGCGCTCTCTCTCTCTCATTCTCTCTCTCTATTTGCCACCGTATCCATCCTGTAGTGTGGCGACCTAAACTGTAAATCTTATTCTAAGCCATCCTGTATCTCAGGGTCTGACCATCGCAGTATCTGCTTGTCACAATGTCTATCAGTAACTAAACATTTGAAACCAAATGTGGGGCAACTTGGCGACTGGAGTGGACTGAAGGAGCTGTTTCCATGCTGTATCTTTAAAATAAACTAAATTGGATCAATGATGCACACTCCATTTGCTGTTATTCCACCACTCGGCTACACACAAGGGTCCCGTTAACACAAGGGTCCCCATACAGCGGGCCAATTAACCTACCAATGAACCATTTGCATAGGCTTGGGCGGCATGATGGCGCAGCGGTAGAAGCTTTTTCCCTGGAGGGCATAGTTTTAAGGTGAGAGGGACAAGGTTTAAAGGAGATGTGCGGGGCAAGTTTTTTTTTTCCCCCACAGAATGTGGTGGGTGCCTGGAACACGCTGCCGGGGTGGTTGTGGAGGCAGGTATGGTCGGGTCATTTAAGAGACTTTTGGAGAGAGGCAACAGTATGCATGGAATGGAGGGATAGGGATTAAGGGAAGGCAGAGGAGTTGGTCTTGCAATCATGTTCAGCACAGACAATGTGGGCTGAAGGGCCTATTCCTGTGCTGCACTGTTCTATAAGTTAAGTCATGTCAGATTGCACAAGATCTCAGTTTGGGCGGCATGGTGGCGCAGCGGTAGAGTTGCTATCTTTGAGCGCCAGATAAGGATGGATGAAAAATGCGTCACCAGATATTAATGGTAAATAAAAGTCCCGTTGCGGCAACATCGAAAGGTAAGGTTAATTAGTGATTAACACGCTTTAAGACAACATCCAGCAAGATGGACTTCTGTGCGTGAATCGCTTCATTGGATTTATTGTTATTTAATTCTACTTTAACGATTCTTTTCCTTGTTCTCTTGCAGATTTACTGGCCTGCGCTGCCCGGTCAAGAGCAGGAATGTGCCCTCAAGGGAAAAGACCCATTTGTAAGTGTAAGGCATTTAATGTCTATAATAAAGTCTAAAGGGGAAAATATCATTCAATAGATTTGCAATGAAAAGGACATAGGTTTAAGGTGAAGGGGGAAAGATTTAATAGGAATCCGAGGGGTAACTTTTTTACACAAAAGGTGGCGGGTGTTTGGAACGAGCTGCCGGAGGACGTAATTGAGGCAGGTACTATCGCAACGTTTAGGAAACAATTAGACAAGTATCTGGATAGGACAGGTTTAGAGGGATATGGGCCAAACATAGGCAGGTGGGACTAGTGTCGAAGAGTCATGTTTTTATTTTATTTTTATTTTAATTTTATTTTTTAATCAAAAATATTTATTCAAATATTAAAATTGTATTTACAATACAATAAAACAAAACACCACCATAATACAAGACAAAACAAATATGCTAAGCAACTGCTAAACAACTATATTGCAATCCTTGTCCAGGATACATTCAACCCCCCTCGGTGCCCAGCGGTCGCGGAACTCCCTCAGGGTGCCCGTAGACAGGGCGTATTCCCTTTCTTTCCGCACCCGGGCACGGACGTATCCCCGGAAAAGGGGCAGGCAGCCGGCTCGGGTAGAGCCCTCCACCGTCTGGCGCCTTGACTCGCGGATGGCCAGCTTGGCCAACGAAGAGTCATGTTGGTTGGTGTGGGCAGGTTGGGCCAAAGGCCTGTTTCCATGCTGTATGACTATGACTAGATGTGTTTTAGAACAGTTCCATATACAGTAGCTAGGCATTGATCTCTTCCCATTCATGCAATCGATTGTGGTGGCACAGTGCCGCGGCAGTATAGCCGTTGCCTCAATGCCCGTGACCCGGAATCAACGTGCTTTGTCTGTACGGAGTTTGTATGTTCTCCATGTGATCACGCGGGTTTTCTTCGAGTGCTCTGGTTTCAACCCACAAGACGTGCAGGTTTATAAGTTAATTGGTCCCTGGTGTGTAGGATAAAACTAGTATGTGGGGTGATCGGACGACAGATGGCACAATGGGCTAAGTGTTCGGCTGGCAACCGGAAGGTAGCCGGTTCGAATCCCGCTTGGAGTGCATACTGTCGTTGTGTCCTTGGGCAAGACACTTCACCCACCTTTGCCTGTGTGTGAATGTGTGTGAATGTGTGTGAGTGATTGGTGGTGGTCGGAGGGGCCGTAGGCGCAGATTGGCAGCCACGCTTCCTTCAGTCTGCCCCAGGGCAGCTGTGGCTACAGAAGTAGCTTACCACCACCGAGTGTGACTGAGGAGTGTATGAATAATGCGATGTAAAGCGCCTTGAGTATTAGAAAGGCGCTATATAAATCCCATCCATTATTATTCATTATTATTATTGATGGTTGGCACATACTCGGTGGGCTGAAGGGCCTGTTTCTATGCTGTTTCTCTAAACTAAACTACCCTGACTGCTGGTGCTGCCTGCACTGAGTTTGCAAGTTCTCCCTGTGACCGCCTGGGTTTTCTCCGGGTGCTGCAGTTTCCTCCCACTTTCCAAAGACGTGCGAGTTTGGAGGTGAATTGGCTTCTATTAATTGCCCCCAGTGTGTAGTGTGTGGGTGAGAAAGTGGGATAACATAGAACCAGTGTGAATTTGTGATTGTTGGTCGGCATGGACTTGGTGGGGCGAAGGGACAGTTTCCCCACTGTCTCTCTAGATGAAACAACACTAAACTAAACTAAACTGAACTAAATTGAACTGAACTAAACTAAACTAAACTAATCAGCATTGCTTCTGATTTCCTCTGGGAATTTGCCACTGCTTACATCCTAATCTTCATCTGTAATGGCCATTCACGCTCCTTTACGAACTCTTTAATGGTTTCCTGCAATCCCAGAGAATGCAGGGAACTCAAGGCAAAGAGAAAACCTTTATCTTACACAAAATGCGGAACTTGGGAGCCCCCTAGCCCTCAACACCAAGAAAGATCAAAAGAAAGAGTCACAGTGGGGTTCCCAGTCAATGCGTTGGAAGTGTGGTCACTGCTGTAATGTTACACTGCAGCCAACAGTGCACCACAAGTTACAAGGATGAGAGAATGATTAGATAATCTCTTCTTGCATAGGGATAAAACCTGATAAAGCAGCACAGAGTCGCTACCTCACAGCTCCAGTGACCCCAGGTTTGATCCTGACCTCGGGTGCTGGCTGTGCGGAGTTTGCACGTTCTCATTGCGACCGCGTGGGCTTCCTGCAGGTGCATTAGCTTCCTCCCACATCCCAAAAATGCTCAGGTTGAACGTAGAACATAAAGCAGAGGAAAGGGCCCTTCGGCCCACAATGTCCGTGCTGAACAATGCCAAGACCCGTAACACATCTGCCTGTACGTAATCCATATCCCTCCATTCCCTGCATATCTATATGCCTATCCAAAAGCCACTTAAATGCCACTATTATACCAGCGTCCACCACCACCAACTGCAGTGTGTTCCAGGCGCTTACCAACCTCTGTGTAAAAAAACCTGCCCTGTACATCTCCATTAAACTTTGCCTTAAATCCATGCCCTCTAGGATTTGATTTTTCCATCCTGGGAAAAAGATTCTGACTCTCTACCCTGTCTGTGCCAGATGTTAATTGGTAGATTACTTGGTCCGCTGTAACTTGCCCTTGTGTGCGGGTGAGTGGTGGAATCTGGAGACCGCTGAGAGCAGTAAATGAGGAGTGTATCATCGATACTATTTAGTTTAGATTAAAGATACGCTAATTCCGCGCTAACCATCAAACACCTGTTCACACTAGTTCTTTGTAAATCCCACTTTCTCATCCACCCCCCACACACTATGGACAATTTACAGAGGGCCAATTAACCTACAAACCTGCACGTCTTTGGGATGTGGCAGGAAACCAGAGCACCTGGAGGAAACTCGCGTGGTCACAGGAAGAACGTGCAAACTCCACACAGACAGCAGCCAAGGTCAGGACCAAACCCAGGTCTCTGGCGCTGTGAGGCAGCAGCTTTACCCGCTATGCCACTGAGTTGATGAGAATGTGGAAAAGACGAGATTGTAGGCCTAATGAAAGTTAGTGTAAATGGGTGTTTGATAGTCAGCATGGGCTCGGTGGGCTGAAGGGCCTGTTTCCATGCTGTATCTCTATCAAAAAAAAAGGAGCCTATCCTGGTATTTATGAATGAGCCTAAATAAACCTATACATTTTTGGGACATGGGAGGAATCTGGAGCACCCGAGGAAGCCCATGGGGAGAACATGCAAATTCCGCACATACAGCACCCGAGTTCAGGATCAGACCAAGGTCTCTGGTGCTATGAGGCAGCAGCTCTACCAACTGCCCTCTAACTGTGCTGCCCTATTCTGAGAGTCTTTATTTGAGACAGGGTCTGCATCAATGATAATCGGGAAGCCTTAAAATGACATTTGGATGTGTAAGAGAGAGAGAGTTACGTGGGCCAACCCTTCTATTTCCATTCCTCTGCACCCTAGCCTTCGTGATGGGTGAGACGTGAGATTCTACTGCTGACTGTGTTCCTTTGGCCTGCACTAGGGAACTGATCTCTGCTCCTCTGTTCCTAAGTCTGCCCTGTGTGCTTTCTTAGGCAGTGATGATATATTTTCATTTCTATTGGAGATTTTGATTCCCGTTTTCCAAGCTCAGCAAAGACCCTTTGGCAGCTCGGGAGGGGGTTTCTCCAAGGGTGCTGATCGCCGACAGGAGTACATACCTTCCTTAGAAGGTTTATGAAGTTCGGCGTGTCCCCAACAACTCTCACCAACTTCTCCTGATGCGCGTAGAAAGCATTCTATCGGGATGCATGGCAGCACGGTTTGGGAACAGCTCCATCCAACACCGCAAGAGATCGCAGAGAGTTGTGAACGCAGCCCAGACCATCGCGTAAACCATCCTCCCTTCCACCCCCGTCACTCCCTCTTCCCCCATTAGGCAAGGGGTGCAGAAGTGTGAAACGCACACCGCCAGATTCAGGGAGAGTTTCTTCCCAGTTGTTATCAGGCAACTGCACCATCCTATCACCAACTAGCGGGTGGTCCTGACTTACCATCTACCTCATTGGAGACCCTCGAACTATCTTTAATCGGACTTTAGTGGACTTCATCTTGCACTAAACGTTATTCCCTTTAATCTTCATCTGTACACCCTGGACAACTTGATTATAATCACATAAAGTATTTTCCGTTGACTCGATAGCCCACAACAAAAAAGATTTGCACTCTACCTCAGTACACATGACAATAATAGTAACAATAAACTAAATAATAATAAACTGAACATGTCCAAGGAGTAGACTATGTGTATCTCAATGGTGGTTGCTGCTGTACAGGAACACACTATAACAAAAGGCTGACCATATCCTCCCTGGAGACGGGGCAATGGGAAGGAGAACTGTTACATTAAGAGTATCATCAAGCCTTAAAAGGCAAAGAATTTCTAGTCTAGGGGCCTGGGTGAAACAGCTGGCACAGTGATCTAACAGTGGTTACATTTTCTCAAACGCTCTATTGCTTCCCTTCATTGGTTGCTGGCCCTGAGACACCACAATAGCTGACCGAGCCCCACAGAACAAGGACTTCCCTGGGCTCTGGTCACACAAGCTCCCCAGAAAAAAAGAGCAGGTGAAATAGGCCATCCAAGACCGCAGGAAATTGCAGAGTTGTGGACTCAGCCCAGACCATCACACAAACCGAACCTCACTTCCACTGACGTCATCTACACTTCACGCTGCCTCGGCAAGGCCACCAGTAAAATCAACAATGAGTCCAATCCCGGTCACTCCCTCTTCTCCCCATTCCCATCCGGCAAGAGGTACAGATGTGTGAAAACGCACACCTTCAGATTCAGGGACAGTTTCTTCCCAGCCACTAGAGAGCGATCCTGACCTCCCATCCACCTCTTTGGAGAACCTTGGATTAGTTGTAATTGAACGTCACCGGACTTTATCTTGCACTAAACGTTATTCTCTTTATCATGTATCTGTACACTGCAGGTGGTTCGATTGTAATCATGTATTGTATATATGGGACGGCAGATGGCACAATGGGCTAAGTGTTCGGCTGGCAACCGGAAGGTAGCCGGTTTGAATCCCGCTTGGAGTGCATACTGTCGTTGTGTCCTTGGGCAAGACACTTCACCCACCTTTGCCTGTGTGTGAATGTGTGTGAGTGATTGGTGGTGGTCGGAGGGGCCGTAGGCGCAGATTGGCAGCCACGCTTCCGTCAGTCTGCCCCAGGGCAGCTGTGGCTACAGAAGTAGCTTACCACCACCGAGTGTGACTGAGGAGTGAATGAATAATGCGATGTAAAGCGCCTTGAGTATTAGAAAGGCGCTATATAAATCCCATCCATTATTATTTATTATTATTGTCTTTTCACAGTCTGTTGGCATGCAACAAAAGCAGTTTTTCACTGTATTTCGGTAAATGTGACAATAAACTAAACTAGTCACACAGCACGGAAACAGGCCCTTCAACCCAACTCATCCATGTCGAGCAGATTTTGTAACTGTGCTAATCTCACTGCCTGCATTTGGCTCATATCCCTCTAAATCAGGGGTTCCCAACCTTTTTCATCCCGTTTACCCCTGGCAACTTTAATAGCACATAACAATGTTATTTCACTTATTAATGAACAACTAATAATGAACAGATACCGGTATACCAGAACCAAACACAGTCAGTCAATGAGAAAAAATATGTACGAATTCAGAATCAATAAATTTACCCCCTGGGTGGGCGACATTTACCCCCGGGGATAAATTTACCCCAGGTTCCTATCTTCGTTCCCATCAAAATAAATTTTAAATGCAGCCAGTACACCTCCTATCTTAAGCATCTACACGAGGCGCTGCCTCAAGAAGGCAGCATCTATCATCAAGGATCCTCACCATCCGCCATTCCCTCTTCTCACGGCTACCATCAGGCAGGAGGTACAGAAACCTGAAGGCCCACACCACCAGGTTCGGGAACAGGCTCTTTCCTACAACCATTAGGTTCTTGAACCAATCTGTCCCAATCATACCTGAACAGTGGGACTCTACGGACCAACTCTTGCACATTCACGGACAATGTCTTGCTTTTGTTTGCACAATTTTCTTCATTTCACTGTCTTGTAGAATCTTAAGTTCAGAGATACAGCGTGGAAACAGGCACTTCAACCCACCGGGTCCAGCGATCCCTGTACATTAACACTATCCTACACACTAGGAACAATTTAACTGGGCTGGGATCCCCGGAATGTTAATGCCTCGCTCTCCTTTCCCTTACAGAGTGACTGCGCCAACTACGTGCGGGTTCTGCACCCGTACAACCGCTCCCACCTGCTGGCCTGTGGGACGGGTGCATTTGAGCCGCTGTGTGCCTTGGTGTACATGGGCCACCGCGGGGAGGTAAGCGACTGTCCTGCTCCCTCGTAAGTCAGTGATTGTTGGGAATGTGGGGGGGGGGGGGGGCACTGAGCTGGGTGGAACGATCGAAGGGCGAGGGACTAGTTGGGACGTTGAGGGTTAATCTCCTCCCACGGACCCCCTGCAGAGCCAGGTTTATGTGTCTTTCCCCACTACAATTCACATTCATGTTATAGGAGCAGAATTAATAATAATAATAATAATAATACATTTTATTTATGGGCGCCTTTCAAGAGTCTCAAGGACACCTTACAAAAATTGAGCATGTAGAGGAAAAACATATAAGGGGAATGAAATAAATAGTAGAGACATGACTAGTACACAAAGTAAAGACAGAATTCAATACAAAACACAGTATGAGGCAATTAATGCACAGATGAAAAGGGACGGGGACGTGGGGCTAAGGATAGGCAGAGGATTAGGCAGAATTAGGCCATTCGGCCCAAGTCTACTCAAAATCATGGAACATTTACAACATTGGTGGCCATAAGGCCCATCGATACCGTGCTAACTCGTCACAGCCTTTGCCTTTCGGCGGCATTCCAGTGAATTTAGCAGCAACTGATTTAATATAGACTGAAAATATGACTGTGGTTTGAACCTAGAACAGTATTAATTACAGAGCTGCCTTTAGTTTAGTTTATTATCATCACAATCACAGAGATAGAGGGGAAAGCTTTTTTGTTGTATGCTATCCAGACAGCGAAAAGACTATACGTGTGTACAGTCGAGCCATCCACAGTGTACAGATGCAGGATATAGGGAAGATAAAGTCAAATAGAGTCTGAATAAAGATAGTCTGAAGGTCTCCAATGAGGTAGATGGAAGGTCAAGACCGTTCTCTAGCTTGTGAGAGGATGATTCAATTGCCTGATAACAGCTGGGAAGAAACTATCCCCAAATCTGGAGGTGTGCGTTTCACACTTCTGTATCTTGCCAGATGGGAGAGGGGAGAAGAGGGAGTGACTGGGGTGAGACTCATCCTTGATTATGCTGGTGGCCTTGCCGAGGCAGCGTGATTATAGAATCTTAGACAATTGGCAGTCATCGTTTAATTACAGCGAGCTGCCTTACAATAGAGTCATATAGCACAGGACCCAACTTGGCCGTGCCAACTAAGATGCCCATCTAAGGTAATCCCACTTGCCCGCGTTTGACCCATATCCCCTCTAAACACATAGCGTTATCTTAACTGCAGTAACAGCTTCCACGTGGGATTGTACTCCACAACTGGATTTTTTAAACCACGCCTACTTGTATTATGAGATTGCATTGCATTAACAACCAGCCATATTTTGTCAAGATTAGTTGATCTAGTTTATTCGACTCGGACATTGTGGGCCAAAGGGCCTGATCCTGTGCTGTTCTGTTTTACGTTTTATCCTCCACTACTGCATTTTCGGGTAAAAAAAGACGGTTGAATGATCGATGCATAAAAACTGGAGTAACTCAGCGGGTCAGGCAGCATCTCTGTAGAAAAGGAATAGGTGATGTTTCGGGTCGAGACCCTTCTTCAGACTGAGAGTCAGGGGAGAGGTGACCGAGAGATAAAGATGGCACATAGAACAAAAGAATGAAAGATATGCAAAAAGCAACGATGATCAAGGAAAGGTGGAGCCCACAATGGTCCATTGTTGGCTGTGGGATAGGCGATGACGAGAGTTATACAGGCAGTGAAACTCAGCAGGACAACAGTGAAACTAGTACGGCGGCTACGATGGGGGAGGGACAGAAAGAAAGAGAGGGGATGCAAGGGTTACGAAGTTAGAACAATCAATATTCATACCACTGTGTTGTAAGCTGCCCAAGCGAAAGATGAGGTGCTGTTCCTCCAATTTGTGTGCGGCCTCACCCTGACAATGGAGGAGGCCCAGGACAGAAAGGTCAGTGTGGGAATGGGAAGGGGAGTTTAAATGTTTGGCAGTGGTTCTTCATATTTTCATATTATCACATGTACAGTGAAATTATTTTTTTGCATTCAGCTCAGTAGGTTATCAGGATACATAAGTACAAACCCAGATTTAGTACAGAGTGTATGGAAACAGCCCACTGAGTCCATATGCAAGAATCGGCATCATTTTCAAAGTTCCAGTTTCACTGGGAGCTTCGGTTATCTCGCACACTCCAAAGACGCGCAGGTTTGTAGGTTAAATGGCTTTGGTAAAATAATTGTAAATTGTAAATTTTCTCACAGGGTGGAGAGTCTGTGGAATTCTCTGCCTCAGAGGGCGGTGGAGGCAGGTTCTCTGGATGCTTTCAAGAGAGAGCTAGATAGGGCTCTTAAAAATAGCAGTCAGGGGATATGGGGAGAAGGCAGAAACGAGGTACTGATTGGGGATGATCAGCCATGATCACATTGAATGGCGGTGCTGGCTTGAAGGGCCGAATGGCCTACTCCTGCACCTATTGTCTATTGGCCCTAGTGTATAGGATAGTGCAAATGTACAGGGTGATCGCTGGTCAGTGCAAACTCAGTGGGCCGAAGGGCCTATTTCCACACTATATCTCTAAAGTATAAAATTCCAAAGACGTGCAGGTTTGTATGTTAAATGGCTTCTGTAAACTGCCCCAGTGTGCAGGATAGAACTAGTGTGCGATCGTTGGTTGGCGCAGACTCTGTGGGCTGAGTGGCCTGTTACCACGCTGCATCTCTAAACTAAACTAAAAGCAGCTCTATATTTCATATTGATTTATATTCAACCGCAGTCATAAATTCCCTGTGTAATCAGCTGCTGGATCCCACCCTGATGGCTAGTCTGGGGCTAACAGTGCAGTGAGATTGTGTTTATTTCCAAGCCAGCATGGTGCTTCTTGGGAGGAACTGTTTGTTGATTGTTGGACAACCTCAAAGCTGAACTATAAACAAGACTGATGCAATTCCAGGAAAATTATATTTGCTTTTAAAAATTGCTGCAATATTCATTTTAGTAGGCATTTTAGATATTTTCAATTCTCGAATGATGGAGGGGAACAACATAAATGATCGAAGCACTCATCATATAAAATCACCACAGTCACACTCTCTCAACCAGAGACACTCCCTCCTCACCCCCGTCACTCCCTCCTCACCCCCGTCACTCTCTCTCACCCCCGTCACTCTCTCTCACCCCGGTCACTCCCTCCTCACCCCCGTCACTCCCTCCTCAACCCCGTCACTCTCTCTCACCCCGTCACTCCCTCTCACCCCGGTCACTCCCTCCTCACCCCCGTCACTCCCTCCTCACCCCCGTCACTCCCTCCTCAACCCCGTCACTCTCTCTCACCCCGGTCACTCCCTCTCACCCCGGTCACTCCCTCTCACCCCGTCACTCCCTCTCACCCCGGTCACTCCCTCTCACCCCGTCACTCCCTCTCACCCCGGTCACTCCCTCTCACCCCCGTCACTCTCTCTCACCCCAGTCACTCCCTCTCACCCCGTCACTCCCTCTCACCCCGTCACTCCCTCCTTTCCCCGGTCACTCCCTCTCACCCCCGTCACTCTCTCTCACCCCGTCACTCCCTCTCACCCCGTCACTCCCTCCTTTCCCCGGTCACTCCCTCTCACCCCGTCACTCCCTCCTTACCCCGGTCACTCCCTCTCACCCCGGTCACTCCCTCTCACCCCGTCACTCCCTCTCACCTCGTCACTCCCTCCTTACCCCGGTCACTCCCTCTCACCCCGGTCACTCCCTCTCACCCCGGTCACTCCCTCTCACCCCGGTCACTCCCTCTCACCCCGGTCACTCTCTCTCACCCCATCACTCCCTCTTCACCCCCTTCACTCCCTCTCACCCCCTTCACTCCCTCTCACCCCGTCACTCCCTCTTCCCCCTCTCCCATCAGGCAAGAGGTACAGAAGAGTGACATCGCCCACCTCCAGATTCAGGGACAGTTTCTTCCCAGATGTCATCAGGCAACTGAACCATCCTATCACCAACTAGAGAGCGGTCCTGACCTCCCATCTACCTCATTGGAGAGCAAACTATCTTTAATCGGACTCTACGGGACTTTATCTTGCACTAAACGTTATTCCCTTTATCCTGTATCTGTACACGGTGGCCAACTTGATTGTAATCATGTATAGTCTATCCGCTGACTGGGTAGCACGCAGCCAAATGTTTTTCACTGTACCTCGGTACAAGTGACAATAAAAAACAGGCCTTTCGGCCCACCGAGTCAGCGCCAACCAGTCGAGAGCACTAGTTCTATCCTACCCACTGAGAATAATTTACAGAAGCCAATTAACTAGAAACATTCAAGTCTTTGGAGTGTGAGAGGAAACTGGAGCACCCGGAGTAAATAGGAAACCGGGGAAAACTCACGTGGTTACGGGGGGTAACATACAAATTCTTGCACAGACAGCACCCGAGGTCAGGATCAAACCTGGATCTCTGGTGGGTGAGGCAGCAACTCTACCGCTGCGACACCATGATGCCTGGAGTTACCCTAGCACTTTGTGTCCTTTTGTGTATTAACCAGCATCTGCAGTTCCTCGTTTCCACATTGCATCCAGGGCTCTTCCGAACCTCCCAGCATTCGGCAGCCTGTGATAGAAACATAGAAAATAGGTGCAGGAGTAGGCCATTCGGCCCTTCGAGCCTGCACCGCCATTCAATATGATCATGGCTGATCATCCAACTCAGATGCAGCTCAACGAATCTTCCTCTTGAATAGATGTGGACTGAAACATTAACTCCATTCCTCTCTCCTTGGATGCTGCCTGCCATGCTGAGTATTTTAAGTATTCCCTGAATAATTTTTGAAATTTCCAATGTTTTGCTTTTGGACACGATGTTCAATCTTGATTTGCCCCCCGTGAGTGAAGCAAAAGTTCACTTAATGAGGATTTAATTGTGTGAAAGTTGGCTGAGATGTATCATTCACGTTAACTATTGTAGCAGATGACTGCATACCTTGCTGGAGTCTATCACGCCTGTACAACTGCCGACTTGCAAATGATAGAGTGCAGTTCAAAGTTAGCTGTGAAACGCCTGCATTAATCTTCATCAGTTGGTATTCATGACTGTGAACCTGATTCTACACAGAACAGGAAAAGATAGCTCATAAGTTCATATGTCACAGGAGCAGAATTAGGCCTTTCGGCCCATCAAGTCTACTCTGCCATTCAATCATGGCTTATCTATCTTTCCCTCTCACCCCCATTCTCCTGTCGTCTCTCAAAAACCTTTAACATACTAATCACGAATCTGTCAATCTCTGCCTTAAAAATATCCATTGACTTGGCCTCCACTGTGGCAATGAATTCTACAAATTCACCACCCTCTAGCTAAAGAAATTCCTCCTCATCTCCTTACTAAAGGTACCATCCTTTTATTCTGAGGCTATGGCCTCCGGTCCTAGACTTTCTCACTCTCTCATCCTCTCCATGTCGGCTCTATCCAAGCCTTTCGCTATACGGTAAGTTTCAATTAGGTCCCTTCTGAACTCCAGCGACTACTGGCCTAGTGCCATTAAACGCTCATCATACGTTGACCCAATCATCCCCAGGATCATTCTCGTAAACCTCCTCTGGACCCTCTCCAATGCCTGCACATCTCTCCTTAGATATGGAGCCCAAAACAGCTCGCAATACTCCAAATGTGGTCCGACCAGTAACTTGTAAAGCCTCAGCATTACATCCCTGTTTGTTATTCAAGTCCTCTCAAAATTGAATGTTTGAGAGGACTAGAATATAAAAGCAGGGATGTACTGCCGAGGCTTTATAAGGCACTGGTCAGTCTGTATTTGGAGAATTGCGAGCAGTTTTGGGTCCCATATCTCGAGGGAAGTTAACCAAGTTACTACGTTTTTCTTTAAAGATCTCCCTGTAGTCTGTCACCAGACAAACTTGGTGATTCTCCATCCACTCCCTTTCTAGAATGGGCTGGGTTGCAATGATGAGGTGAGACTAAACGTTCTGGGATTGTTCTTCTTTGGGATGAGAAGGTTAAATGAACTTTTCAAAATCAAGGATGGCATTGATAACGTAATTAAGGAGAAACGGTGGCAGCAACTGTGTAAAAAATCATGAGGAATAGATGGGTAGCTGCACAGCGGCTCTTGCCCAGAGTGGGGGAATCGAGAACCAGAGGACATAGGTTTAAGGTGAGGGGGGGGAAGAGTTATTTGGAATCTGAGGGGTATATTTTTCACACAAAGGATGTATGGAACGAGCTGCCAGAGGAGGTAGTTGAGGCAGGTACTATAGCAACATTTCAGGAATATTTAGACAGGTACATGGATAGGACAGGTTTAGAAAGATTTGTGCCAAACGCAGGCAAGTGAGACTAGTGTAGATGGGACATGTTGGTCGGTGTGGACAAGTTGGGCCGAAGGGCCTGTTTCCACATTGTATGACTCTATGAGTCTATAAAACATGGGCAGAGGACACAGACCCCAGTTCAAAGCAAAAGGGCATGATAGAAGCTCTGTTTGCATTGTGGTCTGGAATTCACAGCCTCAACACCTGATTCAATGTGATCTTTCTAAAGCAATCTAAGCATAGGCCCACAACAGGAAAAACATTTGCATGGAAAATTTTAAGAGGCTTTATATGGTCACATGGATATGCAGTAAATGGAGGAATATGGAGCATGTGCAGGAAGGTGAGGTTAATCTATCTTGGCATCATATTCGGCATGGACATTGTGGGCCGAAGGGCCTGCTCCTGCTACAATGAGGAAAGACCAACCGAGTGAAAGATCTATCAGGGCAAATTACCTCTAAGTTTTGTATCATGTTTCTAATTTTCATCCAAATCCTCCTCAGCTGTCACAGACCCAATCCTAAATCCAATCAAAGTTGATTTATTGAAGGAAAAACTTGGAAAAGCTGAATCTGTGTGGATATATCCAACTGTAAAACAGTATTACGTGTGCGGCCAAATGCTCCTGAACATCGCCCTGTCTGCCTCCCCTCACTTGAGCATTATGAGGCAGATAGATGCCAACATTCAGACTGGGACCAGGGTTAGATGTCACTGCCGACAGTAATCAGTTACAAAGATCATTGTTCATCCCTGGGGCTGGAAATCTGGACGCAACATCAAGTGAGCATTCGAGATGAATGAGGGAAGGAAAGCATGCCAAGCAAGCCCTCAGAGGCAAGAGGCCCAGAGAAGGAGAGGAACATAGAGGGGACACAGAGTGAGGCGCTAAACAGTACATGTAGAGAACACAGAGAGGGACATCGAGAGACATAGAGAGAGAGTCAGCGGGAGAGAGAGAGAGATAATAACATGGAGAAAGTGACAGAGGGATGTGGAGAGAGAGATGGATGAACATATGTAGAGCTAGATGGACATTGCGAGAGATATATAGAGAGAGAGAGAGAGAGAGAGAGAGATGAACATAGAGAGAGGTAAAGGGACATAGAGAGAGAGAGATAGAGACAGAGACAGAGACAGAGATAGAGAGACAGAGAGAGAGAGATAGGGACATAGAGACAGAGATAGATGGACATACAGAAACAGGAGGGACAGAGAGGGGCAGATGGATATACAAAGAGAGAGATAGAGGGACAGAGAGAATATCTATTGCCTGCCATGCTTTCTCCTGTCTCTCCTCTCTTCCAGCTTTCTCACCCCCTCTACAATCAGTCTGAGGAGAGGGCCTGACCCGAAACGTCACCTATCCATGTTCTCCAGAGATGCTGTCTGACCCACTGAGTTAGTCCAGCACATTGTGTCTTTTTGACGTAGAGAGAGGCATAGAGAGAGAGAGAGAGAGAGAGACAGAGGGGACATCGAGAATGACAGAAAGGGATATATTTTGAGAGATAAAGGACATGGAGAGTGAAGGTGATAATGAGAGACATGGAGAAACATATAGAGATATAGATTGGGACCAGTGGCCTACTGGCCAGGGTGTCAGCTTGCCCGATGGCAAGTGGGCCCCTGATGAAGTGGGCCCCCTTTGTCTCCTGGCAACCAATATTTTTAGACCCAGTCCGCTACTGATTGGGACATAGAGGGAGGCATAAGAGCTGGACAAAGTGAGAGGCACAGAGTGACAAAGCCAGTTACATAGAGAGGAAAATGGAGAGATCGTAAAGAGGGATGACAGAAGGGTTACAGAGAAGGGACACGTAGAGAGGCCGAGAAATGAACCCGACGAAGGACGCACACCATGGGGAGTTCACAGGGACGAGTGCAGCGAGAGGTCAGAGGGAGAGGCTTATAGAAGGGCTCATGGAGGCTTATAGAAAGCCTTATAGAGAGGACAGAGAAAGCGGCCACGGAAAAGGGGTCAGAATACACCAGAGACAGACAATGAGAAAAGAAATAGAGTGCAGCACAGGGAAAGATGCATGGACAACAGGACAAGGGACAATGAAAAGTATCTTTAAATAATCTTAAAATCTGCACTTACTATTGACAATGGAATAAAGTAAACACTGCGGAGGACATGACGGAATGAAATGCGTGGACTCCGTGACTCTTGTTGCCAGCCGGTCACAACAAAACCAAGAGCCATAGTTCACAAGAGTTTGACTGCATCATTTGGTCGATCTTTATCAGAATGAATTCCTCTTGGGAGATGGGGTTAAATGACAACAAATGCGATCAAAGCTTTGGCTTGGATTTGGCGCTAACGGAGATTTATTTGGTAATCAACAGCCTAAACTCGTAAGCAATCTGCTTTTGATACAGAGCCAGTTTAGAAATGTGTGTTCTATAAGATGCAAGTCCTCTGTGAAGTCTGAAGCTCGTACATCCAGGCTGTGCAGATTGAACTACAGTATGAGGTATAAGCTGTTCGGGCAAGGTACATCCATTTTATTCACATGTGCGTGCAACACTGTTTGGTTTTTATTAGTTTAGTTTAGAGATACAGAGTGGAAACAGGCCCTTCAGCTCACCAAGTCCACGCTGACCATCAATCACCCATACACTAGTTTTATCCATACAATAGGGACAATTTGCAGAAGCCAATTAACCTACAAACCCGCACGTCTTTGGAGTGTGGGAAGAACCCGGAGCACCCAGAGAAAACCCATGCGGTCACAGGGAGAACGTACAAACTCCACACAGGCAGCACCCATAGTCAGGATCGAACCCGGGTCTCTGGCGAATGAAGCAGACAGCACCCGTATTTAAGGATGGAACCCGGGTCTCTGGTGCTGTAAGGCAGCAACTCTACCACTGTGACAGCATGCCCGCCCCGTGTTCGGATAGGACGTCGAAAGATCTTTCAATCAATTAATCACAAAAGGTTGAAGGACTGGAAAATATAAGCAGACAAACTTCAAAATCCACCAATAGAAACACCAATATCAACTGATACCAATGGCTAAAGATAGTCAGTCTTTATCCCAGGGTAGGGGAGTTTATGAATGGAGTGTATAGGTTTATAGGTGCATAGGCGCTGTCGTATGCTGTCGTATGTTGGGGTCCTGGAAATTGAGATGTCGGCTGACGCAGATTGTCACAGCTTGACGTCAACTGTGTCATGGCCTGTTGTACAACTTGACGGTTTTTCGGCAACTGTGGGCATCAGTCACTGCAGTCTGATGACATTGCCAGGACCTGAGCTATAGGGTGGGGTTACGCAGGTTAGGACTTTATTCCTTGGAGCGGAGGAGGATGAGGGACGATCTTGGACGTGTATACGATTATGAGATGAATAGAGTGGGTAAACGCACACAGAGTCTTTTACCCAGAGTAGCGGAATCAAGAACCAAAGGACATAGGCTTAAGATGAGGGGGGAAAAGATTTAAAAGGAACCTGAGGGGTAACTTTTTTACATAAAGGGTGGTAGGTGTATGGAACGAGCTGCCGGAGGAGGTAGTTGAGGAGATAATATCAAAATGTTTAAGAGACATTTGGATGGGCACATGGATAGGGTAGGTTTAGAGGGATATGGGGTAAATGCAGGCAGGTGTAAATGGGACACAAAAAAGCTGGAGAAACTCAGCGGGTGCAGCAGCATCTATGGAGCGAAGGAAATAGGCAACGTTTCGGGCCGAAACCCTTCTTCAGACTGATCGGGGATGGGGGGGGGGGGCGGGGACAAGAAAGGAAAAAGGAGGAGGAGCCCGAAGGCTGGGGGATGGGAGGAGACAGCAGGGGGACTGAGGAAGGGGAGGAGATAGCAAGGACTAACAAAATTGGGAGAATTCGATGTTCATGCCCCCAGGATGCAGACTCCCCAAGCGGAATATGAGGTGCTGTTCCTCCAATTTCCGGTGCTGCTCGCTGTTGCCATGGAGGAGACGGAGTGGGAGGGGGAGTTGAAGTGCTGAGCCACCGGGAGGTCAGCTTGGTTATTGCGGACCGAGCGGAGGTGTTCGGCGAAACGATCGCCCAACCTCCGCTTGGTCTCACCGATATAGATCTGCTGACATCTAGAGCAGCGGATGCAATAGATGAGGTTGGAGGAGATGCAGGTAAATGGGACATGTTGGCTGGCATGGGCAAGTTGTGGTGAAGGGCCTGTTTCCGCACTGTATGACTCTATGACACAGTACTCGGTGCTGGAGAGTGCAGCAGGGTGGGAGAACGCCAAAGGGCGTATATCAACTTAGATTTTGTTTTATGACCTTCCGAATGACTTTGTTGTTTGATTTACGTGCATTTTTAATTGATTTAACGGCTCACTTAGGTGGCCCTGCCTTGCACAGAAACGAATCAATAGTCACCCTTCAGCCTCCATATGCTGAGACACAAAGCATGGACAGAGAGAGACTTCTCCTCGTCCACCAGGCAATGATTACATCGCTCGGGGGAAACAGACCTTGACTTGCAATCGCTAAACAACGGGTTGGGTGATTGGAGTCCCTTGAGAAAGGCATCTGCTATGCCCGAAGGGATGAAGCCATCAAATGTACTTTATCTATTGTAGGGCACGATAGACAAGACTGAGTCTTAGGAATTCCCATGTTCTTGTATTGAAATTATTTTCAAATGCAACATCTCGCCAATTTTAATGGACAATAAAATGTTGAATGATGGGGAGGCATTCAATAAAAATAGCTCAGCAAATGGTTCTTACGTCCTCCCATCATGTGTAGCATATTATCTTAATTTCAGTAGTCGAATACAAAGTGCTGGGGTGACTTAACAGGTCAGGTAGCATCTCTGGAGGACATGTACATGCGACCTTTCAGGTTGACCCTTCATACCTTCTTAATTCCAGCGTTTGATTAACTGTGAGATACAGCATGGAAGGAGGCCCTTTGGCCCACTTGAGTCCATGCTGACTATCAATCATCCATTCACACTAGTCCTATATATCCCACTTCCGCAACCACTCTCTGCCCATTAGGGATAATTTACAGAGGCCAATTAACCTTCAACCTTGCACGTCTTTGGGATGTGGGAGGAAACCGGAGAACCCAGAGGAAACCCACTTGGTCACAGGGGGAATATGCAAACTCCACACAGAACAGCACCCGAGGTCGGGATTGAACCTGCGTCTTTGGCACTGTGAGGCAGTGGCTTTACCAGCTGTGAATATGTCAGGTTTAAAATATATATAAATCGCATTATGACACCAATGTTTCAGATTCCATCAAACCATCTCTACAAGCCAAAGAAATGGAGTGGGAAGATTTGCTGATAGAACAAGGACTGGGAACATCGATTTAAGGTTTCTGGAGCTGATATCAGAGGAAGTGAGAAAGATATTTTCTCACAATGACCTGGAGACAGAGAAGAGGCATAATCATTGAACATAGCAAGCACACTGGGAATATTTGTCTGCTTTTTTCCTATTCTTGGAAATTTTCTAAATACAGCCTTAAAACATTTGAAAGAGGAGATGTTTTCGACATTTCGTGTCGAGACCCTTGTTCAGACACAGTAGGTTGTGGGAGAGCTGGGGAGGGGAAGGAGGGAGAAAGCAAGGACTACCTGAAATTGGAGGTCAATGGTCATACTGCTGGGGTGTAAACTACCCAAGCGAAATATGAGATGCTGTTCCTCCAATTTGCCTATTCCTTCACTCCATAGATGCTGCCTCAACCGCTGAGTTTCTCCAGTTTTTTGGCTACCTTAAAACATTTGATATGCTTGCCACAGAAGAAGATCAATGATAATTAATCAGACTGATATAATTTAGTGTATTATTATCACGTGTACCGAGGTACAGTGAAAAGCTTTTTGTTGCATGCTTTCCAGTCAAAGAAGAGACTGTACATGATTACAATGAAGCCGTCGGCGAAGTACAGATAAAGGATGAAGGGAATAACATTTAATATACGATAAAGTCTGATTAAAGATAGTTCAAAGGTCTCCGATGAGGTAGATGGAAGGCCAGGGCTGCTCTCTAGCTGGTGATAGGATGGTTCAGTTGCCTGATAACAGCTGGGAAGAAACTGTCCCTGAATCTGGAGGTGTGCGTTTTTCAAAACTTCAGTACCTCTTGCTTGATGGGAGAGGGGATAAATGGTCTCGCTGTTGTATGAGAGATTTGATCAATTTTACTTCGGAGTCACGCGAGTGACTACGTGAAGAACCCCGCTAGGACGCATGCGTGTCATATCGCTACACGCATTGCAACGAGTCACAGCAGGGGGAACGACGTTCCCCTTAGCGGCAGAATTTAAAAGCCGGGAACAGCAGGTAAGGAGACTCTGCGTTCTTTCCACTTACTTTACAGGTGGAGGCATGGACAGATCCATGAGAAACAAGAAGGCTGCGAAAAAGCTGGCAGGGGAGAACCGTGGAGTTGCGGGCAGCCAGCAGCAGCCAACGGCAGGCCAATCTCCCGTAATGGGAACAGCTGTGCCCGACTTCACTCCCGCACCGGCCAAATCAACACCACGGCCGGGCGGTAAAGCGAAGCAAAAAACAGACAGAGTCGTTGACTCCGATGAGTCCGACTTTGAACAGCCGTTTGGAGCGGCTTCAGGAGCAGCCGCGAGCGGCCAGTGCCCGAGAGCATTGGAGCCGGTTGGAGCGGCTGGAGGAACAGGAGCAGCCGCGAGCAGCCAGTGCCCGAGAGCATTGGAGCCGGTTGGAGCGGCTGCAGGAACTGGAGCAGCCGCGAGTGGCCAATGCCCGAGAGCATTGGAGCCAGTTGGAGCGGCTGTTGGAGCAAATACTCCAAAGTGGCAGGCTCCGGGAGATGGAGACTAGTCACAGTGGGCAGCTAGTAAGTCCTACAGCAGTACCTCTTGTAGGGCTGCACAGTGCTTCTCCCTCATCAGAGGGGAGTACGGGGGGTCAATTCTGGGCTGACCCTGAAGAGGGGTGTGCAGTACATACCCCTAGTGTGCATGGGGTGCAAGAAAACCTATTGGATATGGTGTCCCAGTTTATTCAATTCGACCAAACTGGCCAAAACATGGAGCCCAAAATAGCTGCAAGTATCGACTACATGTCATTCAACCAGCTACAAGGACAGGCATTATTGGACACTACAGCAAGACACTTACCACCAGGGAACTGCAAATCACTAAATGTTCCCAGTGTCAACCAGTGTATTTGGAAACATGTCGGAGCATCAATCAGAGGTGTAGAAAAGAACTGCAGGTGGTACATTAAATAAGAAAAATCAGAAAACTAATAACCCATTTTTGGCTGAGGAAGATGTTTTCCTTTCTTGGGGTTCAACAGGGGGTTATTGCCTTGTGGTATGGCATTAGAATGAGAATCACAAGCAGCATGGGAGGCCAAATCAACAAATGTAGGTCCACCACTGATTATGGCAACCGATGGTCTGGCACCTCCTTTAATCCAGATAAAATTACGAGACCGCACTTGAAATCCCCCCCCCCCCCCCCCCCCCCCCCCCGATGTCCCACAGAAATGTGGTGGCCAGGCGGGGTGAGGTGCTCGATCTCAACCTCAACAAGACTTCTGCGGCCGATCAGCGGGTCGAATTTCCCCCCTGCGGTCGGGGCTCTGGAACCACGGCCCAGTCGGAGCTGGCAGATCCGTTCCCATAGCCCACCTCCGTGATCGACTTTGCGAGGCGGTATCTTGGTTCCCCGGCGGCCTAGGCGGACCTCTCCAGCACCATTGGACTCCGCTCGGAGGCCGTGACCTCTGTTGGTCCGGCAAAACGGATAATCCAGAAAGGCTCTGGAACCAAGGGTGCCAGAAAATTCGGTGGTGGACCTGTACATTAACGTGATAGGTCGACAGAGTTTGAGGTACACAATGCATTAAGATGCATGGAGAGAGAACGACAGAGAAGAAGACAGAGAGAATATGATATTGTGATATAGAATCAGTCACAATGACGTTGAGTGGGCTCAAAGCCCGAAACCTGCTCCTATCCTTTTCTATGTTTCCTTGAACGATTTGAAGGAAGCAGGAAACATTCCTCAACTCTTACTGTGTTACCACGGCAACCGGATGGAATCTTCTCCCTCAATGAGCCACTTTAGTGACTGGCTGGAGAGTCGTGAACTTTCCACAAGACCCTGGCTCTGATCTGCAGACAAGCGTGGGCCCAAATGCAGCCGGGAGTCCTTTATAATAATCAATTACTAGACTTGTCCCAAGAAAACTAATAGCCGCAATGAGATAAGAACTCGTTCGGAGATCCGCAAAGAGCTCCTTATGTTTCATTTGGCTGTCTTTGGTCTTGGAAGATTGGAATCACTCAGAACCCTTGCAGGCAGCAGACTGTACGACATCTGAACATAGTTTGAGTTTCTCCCTCAAGTATCACAGCTGTGCACCTCGCGTTGTGAACTGTAACTGTGGAAAATCTTGAATTAAAGGATCTTTGTCACAGCTTCAAGAGCTGGCAAAGTGGGATTCGAGTTTCTTCAAGCTGGGGAGAGCAAGTTCCTGGAATTCTCAATCATTAAATAGGATAGGTTTGGTAGATATCTGCGGGTCGAGGGTCACAGGATGCTGGGATAGATCAGGAGTCTCCATCGAGCTGGAGGGGCGCACTGTCTTCAGGGCCGACAGAACAGCGGAGGACTCCGGTAAGACCAAGGGCGGCGGACTGTGCATCTATGTGAACAACTCGTGGTGTACGGACGTCGTTAGGATTGGTAGCCACTGCTCTGCTGACCTGGAATACCTGATGCTAAAGTGCAGGCCCTTCTATTTGCCAAGAGAATTCTCATCGACTGTTATCACCGCAGTCTATGTACCCCCGGACGCTAATGCCAGGCTAGCAATGGAAGAGCTGCAAGCTGCTATCAGCAAAAATCTATCTGCTCACCCAGAGGGGGCATTTATTGTTGCTGGTGATTTCAACCACTCCGACCTCAAAACTGTACTCCCCAGGTTCCATCAGCATGTTTCCTGCCCAACCAGAGGAAACAATATTCTGGACTTAGTTTACACGAATATTACCGAAGCCTACAAAGCCCTCCCCCTCCCCCACCTTGGTCAGTCTGACCACCTCTCTCTGTTCCTGCTCCCCAAATACACACCTCTGATCAGACGTGTGAAACCTACCACGAGGACAGTCAAGGTCTGGCCTGAGGGGGCTGTCTCTGTTTTACAGCAGCAGTTTCAGCAGACAGACTGGAGTCTGTTTGCTACCCAGTCCACCTTCAATTCACAAGTGGACATCAACTCATACACCTCAACAGTTATGGACTATATAAAATTCTGCACCGATAATGTCACTACACACAAAGAAATAAAGACCTTCCCTAACCAGAAGCCGTGGATGAGCAGGGAGGTCAGACTCCTACTGAAGGCTCGCGATGCCGCTTTCAGATCTGGCGACGCTGAGGGATACAGCTCATCTAGGGCCAAGCTGAAAATGGGAATTAGGAATGCCAAACTCAATCACAAACGGCGGATTGAGGAGCACTTCCAAAACAATTCTGACCCCAGGCGCATGTGGCAAGGAATCAAATCCCTTGCCGATTACCAGAAAGTTAACACCCCTCCCCCAGACAACGCCACCCTTCCTGACGAGCTAAACAATTTCTATGCTCGCTTTGACCGTGATAACAAAACCCCAGCCATCAAAATTGCTCCACCCCCAAATGAACAACCCCTCAGTCTCTCCACCTCTGCTGTACAAGATGCACTGAGCAAGGTGAATGAGCGCAAAGCTGCCGGCCCCGATGGCATCCCTGGCCGGGTGCTTAAGGCATGTGCTGGACAACTATCCCAAGTCTTCACCGACATTTTCAATCTGTCACTGGCCCAGGGTGTTGTCCCCACTTGCCTCAAGACATCAACCATCGTGCCAGTGCCCAAACAGTCAGCCACAGGGAGCCTCAACGATTTCCGCCCAGTGGCACTCACCCCTGTCATTGCTAAGTGCTTTGAGCGGCTGATCTTGGCTCACCTCAAAGCCAGCCTCCCCCCCACACTGGACCCCCATCAGTTTGCCTACCGGGCCAACAGGTCTACAGAGGATGCCATAGCGGCGGCCCTACACTCTGCCCTGACCCACCTGGACAACAACAACTCCTACATCAGGTTGCTGTTCATTGATTTCAGCTCCGCTTTCAATACTGTCATCCCCGCCAGCTTGATCACCAAACTCAGCGGGCTTGGCATCTCAACCTCCCTCTGCAACTGGACACTGGATTTCCTCACCAACAGACCACAGTCTGTTAGGGTCAACAACCTCAACTCCACCACTATAACACTGAACACCGGCGTGCCACAGGGCTGTGTGCTCAGCCCTCTCCTCTACTCCCTCTTCACCCACGACTGCATCCCTAAGTACGGATCCAACGCCATCATTAAGTTCGCTGACGACACCACGGTGGTAGGACTGATCAGTGACAACGATGAGTCAGCCTACCGAGAGGAGGTCCAGCACCTGACAACCTGGTGTGCCAATAATAACCTCGTCCTCAACTCCAAGAAGACGAAGGAACTTATTGTCGACTTCAGGAAGGTCAGAGGGGGCAGACATACCCCCATCCACATAAACGGGACTGAGGTGGAGCGCGTCTCCAGCTACAAATTCCTCGGGGTACACATCTCGGAGGATTTGTCCTGGTCCCTCAACACCTCCAAGCTGGTCAAAAAGGCACAGCAACGCCTTTACTTCCTGAGGAGGCTCAAGAAAGCCCACCTGTCCCCCCAGATCCTGACCAACTTCTACAGGTGTACCATCGAGAGCATCCTGACCGCCTGCTTCACGGTATGGTACAGCAGCTGCACTGTTGCGGACAGGAAGGCACTACAACGGGTGGTGAAAACCGCGCAGCACATCATCGGCGCCCCGCTCCCTGCCATGGATGCCCTCCACCGAAAACGGTGTCTGAAACGAGCTGGGAAGATCATTAAAGACCCCTCCCACCCCAATCATGGACTGTTTGCCCTCCTCCCATCAGGGAGGCGGTACAGGAGCCTCAGGTCTCGTACCAGTAGGATGAGGAACAGCTTCTACAATCATACCATCGCATTGCTGAACTCGGAGTCCCGCCGATAGATTCCTCCGGTCCCTCCGTCCCCATTGTTTAATTATTTTGCATTTTCTATTGTTCTGTATCCTCTTTTAAAAAAAATTTCTATATTGCACTACTACGGACTGACGCAAAACTGCATTTCGTTGTACCCATACTCAGTATTTGTGCAATGACATTAAAGTTGAATTGAATTGAGTGTGGTTAATGTAGAAAGGAACAAAGTGATGGAGTAACCCAGCAGGTCAGGCAGCGTCTCTGGAGAAAAGGAATAGGTGACGTTTCATGTGGGAACCCTTCTTCAGACTGAAAGATAGAGAAGACTGGATCTAAACAGGGCCGGCTACAGATGACCCCCCCCCCCCCCCGGAAGGGAGGAGTCCATAATGGCCCATTGTTGGCTGGGAAAGATTTGCTAACAACAGGGATACAAGGATATGAACAGTGGAACTAGTAGGATGGCTAGGGTGGTGGCGGTGGGGGGATAGTGAGGCAGGGAGGGGGTGTAGAAAAGAAATGCAGGCGGTACTTGAAATAAGAATAATCAATATTCATACTGCTGGGTTGTTAGCTGCCCAAGTGAAATATGAGGTGCTGTTCCTCCAATTTGCGTTTGGCCTCACTCTGACAGTGGAGGAGGCCCAGGACAGAAAGGTCAGTGTGGGAATGGGAAGGGGAGTTAAAGTGTTTGGCAACTGGGAGATCCCGTAGGCCAAGCAAACTGAGCGTGGGTGTTCAGTGGAACGACTGCCAAGTCCACACTTGTTCTAGCCGATATGTAGGAGCCCACACCTGGAGAACCGGATGCAGTAGATGAGATTGGAGGAGGTGCAAGTGAACCGCTGTCGCACCTGAAAGGACTGTCGGGGTCCCTGGATAAAGTCAAGGGAGAAGGTGTAGGGACAGGTGTGGTTAATGTAGTTCAGTCATGAATGACAGAGCAGTCCAGAGATTAGAACACATGAACAGAACCTTCAGTCCACATTGTTAAAGTCATAGAGTAATACAGCATGGAAACAGGCCCTTCAGCCCAACTTGCCCATGCCAACCATCTACACTAGCCCCACTTGCCCAGGGTTATGGGGAGAAGGCAGGAGAATGAGGTTGAGGGGGAAAGATAAACCAGCCAGGATTGAATGGCAGAGTAGACTTGATGGGCCAAATGGCCAAATTCTGCTCCTACACTTAGGAATTTGTGAACTTATAAACCTTTCCCATCCATGTACCAGGCAAAATGACTTTTAAATATTGTTATAGTACCTTTCTCAACTACCTCCTCTGGCAGCTTGTTCCATACACCCATCACCCTCTGTGCTAAAAGATTGTCCCTCAGACACAATGAACTGCAGATGCTGGTTTACAAAAATAGAACGAAGTGCTGGAGTAACCAAGCGGGTCACACAGCATCTCTGGAGAACATGAGGTGACGTTTCGGGTAGGGACCCTTCTGCAGTGTACACCTCTTCATGGTCTCAACCCGAAACTTCGATGTGAAGACATTGCCTTCACATTCCGAGAGAACAAAGAGGGAGCCGGCGTGGGGAGAGCCGCCCAGAACAAGACATTATCAAATGCCACATTTGATCATAAACTATCGTTCATTCATACATTCGTTCGTTCGTTCGTCCGTCCCTATTAAATCTTTCCCCTCTCACCTTAAACTTATGACCTCTCATTTTTTTGATTCCCTTCCCTGGCAAATGGATGCCCTTTGTTCAAAGACTGGTTCCAGATCACAGTGTCAAGGGAAACATCCTTGTGTAGGAAGAAACTGCAGATGCTAGTTTAAACCGAAGATAGAAACAAAATGCTGGAGTAACTTAGCATCTCTGGAGAGAAGGAATGGGTGATGTTTCGGGCGTCTAAAGAAGGGTCTTCCGACATCGGAAGACCCTTCTTCAGACGCCCGAAATGTCACCCATTCCTTCTCTCCAGAGATGTTGCCTGTCCCGCTGAGTTACTCCAGCATTTTGGGTCTGTCTCAGGGAAACATCCTTGCTCCATTTACCTTGCCGAGCCCCTTGAGAACCTTGTATGTTGAGGTTACTTTAGGGGAGAATGTACATCAGGGAACTCTGATGTACAGTTTTACAACCTTATTATTTGGCTGAGGGCTTGTGGACAGGAAATATTTGACACTGACACCCGTGAGGAGGGGAAAGCTATAATATTATCTGTCAACCAGGAAGGAGTGGGTTCTGATGGTTCATATGACATCTCGGCATATAAAGTAGCATAATTGATGGATATTTGCCTGACGTTTACAAGTGTAGATGGGAATCTCTTCCTCATAATAGAGTTTAACAGTGGTGAACAAATTCTACACATGGCTGTTGACTTTGTGAGACTAGAGGGTGGGACCATTAACTTCAATAGAAGAAGAGGTCAGGCTAAATATTATTTTACCCAAGAGACTGGTTAAGGAAAGACTGGTGAAATGGAATGCTCTTCACACCGAAGAAGCGCTGCAAATTGTTTCGTGTAGAACTTCATTCGAACAGGGAAATTGTCCAGTATTGTTGAGTCCAAACCTTATGGTTTGTCGTGGAATCCTATTTGAGTTTTACTCCTCACCAAGTGCTTCATCTTCTCTGAGAGTACATTTACTTTAGAGATTTAGTTTGGAGGCATGGTGCAGAAAGAGGCCCTTCGGCCCACTGAGTCCGTGCCGACCCCCGCTCCCCGTACACTAGCACTATCCTACACACTAGGAACAATTTTCAATTTTTACCGAAGCCCATTAACCTACAAACCTGTATGCCTTTGGAGTGTGGGTGGAAACCGGAGCACCCAGAAAAAAGCCACACGATCTCGGGGAGAACGTGCAAACTCCGCACAGACAGCACCCATCATAGTCAGGATCGAACCCGGATTTCAGCAACTCTACCGTTGTGCCACCATGCCGCCCATTGAGATTGAGATCTGTTGAGTCCAATTCAATGTTCTTCCATTCTAATTCAAAAAACCAACTGAACTGAACTGAACTGAACTGAACTAAACTAAACTAAACTAAGTCAGGTAACATGTGGAGAGAGAAACAGAGTTAACGTTTCAGATTGATGTCATCAGAACCGGAAAATATTAAAAAATCAAGTATTAACACAGGGAAAGAGGAATGGGTAGGGAGAACAAACTGGGAGGTCTACGATATTGTCCAAGACCAGGAGAGAGTGAATAACATTGGCTGGTGAATAACAAAATGGACGCTTGAGGGCGGTGTAAATAGAGGACAAATTATATCTAAGGAGAACAACAAGAAAAGCTGAATTTCAAGCTACCCCTGCATTTCCTCTCTCCCCCTTCCCCCACCCTGGTCGTCCCACCAGTTCCACAGTTCACATCCATATATCCCTCCAATCCTCACCTCTTCCCCAGCCAACAATGGGTCTTTGTGGGCTCTTCCCTTCCTTATTTATCTGTTGCCACCCTTAATTTGTTTTGGCCATTTCCTACCTCCAGTGTACCCCACCTCTCCCTGCTACTTTCAATTTGAAGAAGGGTTCCGACCCACCCTTTTTCTCCAGAGATGCTGCCTGACCCGCTGAGTTACTCCAGTACTTTGTGCTTGTCTTCAGTATCTGCAGTTCCCTCCGACACAGCAAAGCTGAATGCCAGAAATAGCGAAAGCTGGATATCTGAAACTGTCTAGTTCATAGTTGAGGCCTCAGGCATGTACTGGGAGAGGTCAGAAGATGAGGTGCTGTCTAGAGCTGACACTGGGCTTCATGAACCAAAGACGGGACACAGTGGGAGCTAGATTGGGATTGGGAACTAAATTACCAAGCAACTGTTACTCTTGTGGACTGAACAGGTGTAGTGCATCTCTCTACAGACACTGCTTGACCTGCGCAATACTAATGCTTAGTATTTATAGCATTCGCAAAATATTGCTTTTGGACTTTTGTTTTAGTTTGGTTTTGTTTATTATTGTCACGTGCAACAAGGAATGGTGAAAAGTGCGATGTTGCATATTATCCAGTCAGCGAAGACCATTCATGGGTAAAATCAAGCCGAACATGGTGTACAGATACAGGATAAAGGGAATAATGCTTAGTGCAAGATAAAGTCCAGTAATGTCCGGATGCATGTGTTTGTTTAAAGGCGGCATGGTGGCATAGTGGTAGAGTTATGCCCCTGTCCCACTTAGGAAACCTGAAAGGAAACCTCTGGAGACTTTGCGCCCCACCCAAGGTGTCCGTGCGGTTGCCGGAGGTTGCAGGTGGTTGCCGGAGGTTGCAGGTAGTGGATGCAGGTAGGGAGACTGACAAAAACCTCTGGGAACCTCCAGGAACCGCACGGAAACCTTGGGTGGGGCGCAAAGTCTCTAGATGTTTCCGTTCAGGTTTCCTAAGTGGGACAGGGGCATTACTTCCTTATAGCATCAGAGACCCGGGTTGGATCCTAGCTACTGCTGCTGTCTGTATTTAGGTTGTACGTTCTCTCCATGACCGCGTGGGTTTTCTTCGGGTGCTCCGGTTTCCTGCCACACTCGCAAGACGTACTGGTTGGTAGGTTAATTGGCTTCTGTAAATTGTTCCTAGTATGTAAGATAGAACTAGTGTACGGGTGATCGCTGGTCAGCACGGACTCGATTGGCCAAAGGGCCTGTTTCCACACTGTACCTCTAAAGTCTAAAGAGAGTTCAAAGGTCTCCAGTGAGGTAGATGGGAGGTGAGGGCCTCTCTCTAATTGGGGTAGCATTTACTATGAACCATGATGTTTAGATTCTTGCCATCATTAGTCACACTAGGACCTCACTCAAATTCTCCGTGTTGCGTTTCTCAAGCGCGCCTTCAGGATGGAGGTCAACAGCGTGGAAAATGGACGAGGCAAATGTCCTTACGACCCGAACCGACCTTTTGCAAGCATCTTTATTGGTGAGTAGTAACTTCTAATATAATCGTACAATCCATGTTGGGAGTGAAATGCGCAAATGATTACAGTCGGTGGAATAGAAACATGGAAAATAGGTGCAGGAGGAGGCCATTCGGCCCTTCGAGCCAGCACCGCCATTCATTGTGATCATGGCTGATCGTCCCCAATCAATAATCCGTGCCTGCCTTCCCCCCATATCCCTTGATTCCACTAGCTCCTAGAGCTCTATCTAACTCTCTCTTAAATCCATCCAGTGACTTGCCCTCCACTGCCCTCTGTGGCAGGGAATTCCACAAATTCACAACTCTCTGGGTGAAAACGTTTTTTCTCACCTCAGTCTTAAATGGCTTCCCCTTTCTTCTAAGACTGTGGCCCCTGGTTCTGGACTCATCCAACACTGGGAACATCTTTCCTGCATCTAGCTTGTCCAGTCCTTTTATAATTTTATATGTTTCTATAAGATTTCCCCTCATCCTTCTAAACTCCAGTGAATACAAACCTAGTCTTTTCAATCTTTCCTCATATGACAGTCCCGCCATCCCAGGGATCAATCTTAAGCAACAAATAACAAAGTACTGGAGGTACCCAGCGGGTCAGGCAGCATCTGTGAAGGGGAATGGACAAACAATGTTTCAGGTGGCGATCCTCCTTCAAACTGCTTTGAGCAGAACATCTTCAAAGTATCAGGAAGGAACTGCAGGTGTTTCTTTACATCAAAGATAGACATAAAATTCTGGAGTAACTTTGGGGGTCAGGTAGCATCTCTGGAGAAAAGGAATAGGTGACATTTCCAGTTGAGACCCTTCTTCAGACTGAGGAAGTGCTGCCTGATTTACTGAGTTAATCCAGCACTTTGTGTCCATCTTTTTACAAAGTAGCAATATTCTTGAAGAGATTCCATAGTGAAGCAGTAAAATGGAGACACAAGAGAATGCAGATGTTGGAATCAGTGGTTCAAATAGCATCTGTGAGAGCAGGAGGATGAGGGGTGATCTTATAGAGGTGTACAAATCTATGAGAGGAATAAATCGGGTAAATACACAGTCCCATGCCCAGAGTAGGGTAATCGAGAACCAGAGGACATAGGTTTAAAGGTGAGGGGGGGAAGATTTAATAGGAACCTGAGAGGTAACTTTTTTACACAAAGGGTGCTGGGCATATGGAATGAACTGCCGGAGGAGGTAGTTGAGGCAGGTATCATCATGGCATTTAAGAGACATTTGGATATGTACGTAGATAGGATAGGTTTCGAGGGTCATAGGCCAAGAGTGGACAGGTGGGACTAATGTAGATGGGACATATTGGTCGGTGTGGGCAAGTTGGGCTGAGGAACCTGTTTCCATGCTGTATGACTCTATGACTGTGGAGGGAAATGGACAGTCGATGTTTTGGGTCAGGACCCTTCATCAGACTGAGAGTTCCTCTATAGTCCATTCCATCATCAGCTGACAAATCAAAGGGCTTAATGTGGTGTCAAAGAACTGCAGATGCTGGTTAATTCGCAAAAGGCCACAAAGTAGCTCAGCGGGTCAGGCAGCATCTTTGGAGAACATGGATAGGTGACGTTTCAGGTCGAGACCCTTGTTCAGCCAGGGCTTTTTGTACATATCAATGAGATCCCCCCTCTTTCTTCTCAGCTCTAGTGAATATACGTAGTCCCTATCTCCTTCAGGACAGACCCACCTTCCCAGGAACTAGTCTGGCGAACTTTCGTTGAACTTTCTCATGACGAGTATTTTCATAGACTTGAGCACAACATCATAAGATGATGCCCCTGAGGATTGGCGGGTAATTGTTTTTGAACCAGGTGTTAATCCATGGTCCCACCTACGTTTTCCAGGTGGATGTAAAAGATCTCACTGCATGCTGTAGAGAAACAGAGGAGCTATTCTCAGTGGATAGGTCAATCTGTACCCTTCAATCAATTTCACTATAAACTTCCTTCCCTCAAAGCTCTCTGTGGATGCTTGTAAATTAGTGGTCATGTTTTCTCAATTATAACACCAGCAAAGCAGAGCAATGGCTGTAAGGGGATGTTGGTGATGTGGGGATAGGGGAATTTGTTGTAGAAACGCACGGTTTGTTCCTCTCGCTGGTGTAAGTCCCTCACTGTGGCTGCCTCAATGCCAAGACTCGCTCTCCTAAACCTCTCCTGCTGTCAAGATTTCCATTTCAGAAAAAACCCCAAATCATCAACTCGGTCTTTGAATGAGATCTCAGGCTCTCAGGACATCCTAGATACCCTACACCATTTATTATCCAGTCTGAGGCCAGGATTCTGCTCTACTGCCATCTCTCCCTCTCTCCCTCTCCCTCTCCCTCTCCCTCTCCCTCTCCCTCTCCCTCTCCCTCTCCCTCTCCCTCTCCCTCTCCCTCTCCCTCTCCCTCTCCCTCTCCCTCTCCCTCTCCCTCTCCCTCTCCCTCTCCCCCTCCCCCTCCCCTCTCCCTCTCCCTCTCTCCCTCTCTCCCTCCCCCCTTCTCTCCCTCTCCCCCTCTCCCCCTCTCCCCGCTCTCTACTTCTCTCCCTCTCTCTCTCCCCCTCTCTCTCTCTCCCTCTCTCTTCCTCTCCCCCCTGAGAGAGAGAGGGACAGACAGATAGCTATTGATTAGCCAATGCTGGGAAGGTTTGCAGAGATTGACTCTCTGGATTGTGCTTTGCTCCAATCTTCAGGTGGTGAGCTATACTCGGGCCTGACTGCTGACTTCCTGGGGAGGGACCCCGTCATCTTCCGCAGCCTGGGGTCTCGCTCCGCAATGAGGACTGAGCTGGACCAGCGTCTGTTGCAAGGTAACCGACACAGACGTCTACAGTGATCTCCATGATGCATGCGGCACATACTGTAAGTCCATATGATGCAACGCTACTGTTGATTGATCGATTGATTGATCGATTGATCAATAGATAGATTGATTGACAGATTGATTGATCCATGACCAATTGATTCATCGCTGACCGATTGATTGAAAGATAGATACAACATAAAAACAGGCCCATCAGCCCACCAAGTCCATGCAGACTGTCGATCACCAGTTCACACTAGATCTATGTTATCCCATTTTCTCATCCACTCCCTACACCCTAGGAGAATTTGCAGAGGGCCGATTAACCTACAAACCTGCACATCGTTGGGATGTGGGAGGAAACCGGAGCACCCGGAGGCATTCACGTGGTTACAGGGAGAATGTGCAAGCTCCACACACAGACAGCACCCGAGGTCAGGATCGA